>NW_010253317.1:0-10258 GCF_000690775.1 Eurypyga helias | reverse complement strand
TCCTGCTCAGTTCTACAGGTCAATGAAAGGGTTAAAAATTCTCTATCTCTATCTTGATCTTTGCTGAAATGGTGTATGGGAATGAAATGGTTGCCAATTTGTTTGCAATGCATTCTGACTGTACGGGAGTTCTTTTTTGCCTGACAGGCAGGTGAGATCAAAGTGGTGCAGGACAAAAGGGGCTCAGCAGTGATTTGTCAGGGGACGAATGGCAGTCCTGTCTGGGAAAGTGGCTGTAGCCCAGAACGAGCCTTCAGATCACTAACACACTAAAGAAATCATGGCATGAGAAAAAGTACAGCAGAAAAGGTTCAAAGGTCAGTTTTATTTGGTTTGGATTATTGGTGCCTCCTTTTAAACCAAAGAGCAAGAAGGGGAAAAAAGAACAGGCTAATAACCTTTGTTATTGTCCAGGAAAAAAACTCCTTTGTACACATTGCTTGGGGATTGTCTGTAATTAAAATGCTGTTGTTAGATCCAGGACCTGATCCTGCAAAGTTTTACTCATGTGAGTAATTCTCCATTGCATGAATAGTCCTGTGGGGTTGCTCACGTGAATAAAGATTGCTTTCATGACAAAGAGTTTGCAAGTTCAGGCATTGCATTTGGTTAGGGGATGCAGGTGTGTCTGTGTGTGTCTCTGACCTTGTGTGTGCTACGAGGTGGGTGCCCTTCTTTCTAAGAAAAAAATAGGGTGCTCTGAAAAAAATTATATACTTGAAAACTCAAAACTCAAGAGAAAAGCAAATGAACAAATCTCTATAACTGTTTGCATTCTGCCTTCACAAAATTCAGGTGATTATGAAACCCACTGTTGTCTTTTAATCCAGATGGTTGTCTGACACTTCACTGGTTTGTTTCAGAGGAGCTCTGTGAATCGCCATCTGCTGTAGACAACTCCCAGCAATTATTATCTTCCAAATATTATTGAGCAAAGAATGTCTTGTTTTAGGTTACAAACAGATGATCCTATTCCATAACTGGTGGAGGATGATAGTGACATAGTTTACATTCAGCTCATTTTGGAAATGCAATCCTCTCTAGCCAAGAAGGAGGCTCCTACATGGCTAGCTGGAGGGGAGGACACTTGCTGTGACATACACTCTGCCAACAGGCAGAAGAGAAGTGAGAGGGGAAAGGTGTGGGCTGACCAACAGTCCTGTTCTCAGAATAACCAAATCACTGAATCTGAGGTGCTAATACGGAAATGGGAGTAAGGTGCAAAACTTGCTGGGCATCGCTTTCTGAGTGGCAGAAGGCAAGGGCACACAGGGAGTAGAAGAGGTTCTCTATTACTTTGTGTGCTTCCCTTATTTTTAAATTATCCAAGAATTAGTACATTTTGGATATTTAATGGCTAGGCTGGATTTAATTATGTATATTTTCACTTCCATGAGGGAAAAAGGTACAACCAGTGAGTAAGTCTCTCAACTTTTCCTGCTCCACACTAAGACTTCTCCCAGCACAGAGTGGGAAAAGAGCCAAATGGTCAGCAGAAAAGAAAGGGGAATTTTTGTGACAAAGTGCAAGATTTTACAAGCACAGGTAGGATTTGTTATCTCTGGATCAGCTGCACATAAAAGCCATGGAGAAGAGGGTGGAGAAGTGGGAGGGGAATGGTGCTCCTTTTAGCAATATCCAAATTGTCTGAAGAAGTGTCCTTAAAAAGCATTCCAGGTTTCCCCTATTGAGGTCTGATACAGAGACCAGTTTTTAGGGAACAATTTTGCACTTCGATGTAGCTGGAGCACAACTTCATATATGAAAAATCAAGATGCTTCTGAGACAAACAGATAACGGTGCCCTGGATGTCACATCAGGGATCTGACTTCTTCATATTAGAATTCACCCTTGTTCGTAGTGATGGAGTACCAGAGTGGGTCAGAAGGGAAAAATGTCTCTGGGGTAGGAAACTCAACTGTCTGTGCAGGCAGTTAGCGGGTCAGTCCACTAGCTTTGCAACGTGTGTCTGACTTTCTTTGGAGTCCTGCATCTCTGGGAACTGAAGAAAATTGAAATACAGAGAGTGGTAGTCTGGAAAAATATGTCTGCTAAAGACCTGATGATGAGAAAAGGAGAGGTTGTGAGTAGCATTGCACTCTCTTCTGAACATGTCCAGCTGATAAATTCTGCAACGGATGTTGCTGCTTGGAGGATCAGTTTCTGATGGAAAATTTCCCAATATTTCAATAAGATTCTATGTTTTCCTGAAAAAAACTGTATACCCTTCTGTTACAGAAATTGCTGCTGTGATTTGTCTTTCTGTGGTTAAGTGTTAAAATCAGAGAACAAGTGTATTTCAGAGAAGAAAAAAAACCTGAGATTTTCCAGAGACTGGCTGGGATTCCAATAGTCTTAATTAAATTGTCTGGCAGTTCTAAATTGTGAAATGGTCCTGGCTAAATCCTCACTATAGTCTTAAAGCAAGAGCCATCAACCCAGAAAAGGAGTTGGACTGAAACAGGTGCATTCAAACCAGAGGCTGATTTTCTTCGCTTTGCATATGGCTGCTGTGGTCAAGTTAAGGTGTGGAGGCCTCTGAGCCAAAAACAAAATCAGAAGCGGCTGAAGGAGCTGATTTGGACTCAATTTTCTGTGCACTGTAAGAGATGATACAGGAACAGCTCTGGAAATATTTACTTTTATTTTTTGAGATAGACTAAGGCAAATAACTGGATTACACAGGAAAGCTTCATGGCAGCAAAGAATACCCTGAGAAAGCAGTTCTCAGACATCAAGATATGAAGAAGTACTTACCCAGCCTACTGTAATTCCCAAAAGAACCAAATCTGCAAGATACATCAATACTTCTAAAATGAGCTGAAGGAAGAATTCTGACCCATACGTATCCACCTGAAAAAAGGCCTCAGCAAAGTTATCAAAGATGCCACATTTACGGAATGCACCTCACCTTTGCTGAGAGTAATCAGATGTGATGATAAAAAGGATCGCCTGCACTTACTAGTCAGACATCCCAAGGAGAGGAGAGAGAAGGCCAAATTTCATTTCCCAGAGAGAAAAATCTCTGAAGTAAAGCAGTGAAGTGAGGTGAGATGTGGCAATAAGGGTTAGAGATTGGCCATTAGCTCCTAGTTTTGCTACTCCGAGTTTATGAGCTTATGTTACTTAACTTCTAAGGAAAGGGAGACACATGCCGAAATAGTCATGAGAAAAATATTTATTACAAATTCACCTGTGGCTTCCAGCACATGTGGAATTTGCGTGTGGATGTTGGTGATCCCAAGATTCCCCATATCTGATGCTTATATGACCGCTGCTTCGCACACTATTTGCTCAGGCATCACCTGAAATCTGGTATCGAAACACTGGTGCCTAAGACCAAGCTACAGCATTCAGCAGTGCTGCAGATGTGCAATGTCAAGACCAGGAAAGAAAATGTCCCTCACCTCTTTTATTAACCACAACATATCCTTTGCCACCAGAAAGCCCTCTTTGGTGGGAATATATGTTACTGAGGCTAATAATCATAGTTCTTCCCCTGTGGCTTTGCAACGCCAGTTGTGTCACAGGCAGTCAGTCCTCAGTCCATTTCGTGTCGTCATCAATCACAAATTATGTCTACACCTTCTGTCTAAGAATTTTCAGGAACATCTTTTATTTCTTTTGGTTTGCATGTTGCTAGTTTGGGTCATCACTTCTAAGAAATTTTTTCTGAGGACAGAAATGTAGAAGTCTGCCTCAGGTTATTAAACCTCCCTCGTTATGTTACAGGTGAAAAATATACCTTCAGATCTATCAGCTCTGACAGCCTTACCCACTTGTCAAACTAAGTTGAAATGGGGGAGCCAAATTGTCTTGATCTACCTAATACTCTATTAGATGTGCTGTCTTAGATATAAGATGGTATTAATCACTTCATTAATAACCTAATTAATGAAGTTACTATGAAAAAGAATTTTTTAAAGGCTGCAGAAGAGCAGCAGAGGAACTGAGACCACCTTTGCTACATAGAGTAACCAGTGACAGGACAGGACCCTGGTGCTCGATCCCTCTGCCGTGAGGAAGAGCAGGTCCTGGAGGGAAGAAGGCAGCCAGAAGCGAGGCAGCAGGAGCTGCCAGGGCTGCTGGGGCTGGGAGAAGCCAGCAAAGAGGGTTTGATACCCAGACACCAAGCACCCCAGGGAGGGATGCTGAAACGTTAAGCAAAAGGGCACTCAGTGCGGTGGCATCGCAAATGACAGCTGTACTGCTCAGCCTAACTACTGCGCAGGAAAAGTACTGCAAGCTCAGCCTCGAAATGTCAAAGTGAGCATACAAAAAGTATAAATTTCCCAAAGGAAGGCAGAGGGATGTAGCAGTGAAAATAGATTAATTCCTCCTGGTTTGCACTGCTATTCAAAATGATTTAAATAGTGGGACTTCTGCTACCACGAAATAGGAAAAAAATCTGAAGAAATGTCATACATGTTTTTTCTCAGCAGATAATTCCCTCTAAGAAGTTCCAGATCTAGCAAGAGAGACATTCTGTCCATCCCTAGAGAAGGAGTCTGTGGGCAGGGTCTATACCTGCACAGTATCCAGCGGAGGCCACTTTTCTGCTAGCTTGAGTAAGCCCCAGAGCCTGGTCCCATGTTCTCCTTGACCACAGACTTCCTGGGTGACCATGGCTGAGACCTGGAGGGGAGCGAAGTAACACTGATTTCAGTCCAAGCCTCTCAAGACTCCTCAGGACCCCTCCAGGTGACCCCTGAGTGCCTCCTGCCTGCCTAACACAGATGGGAGAGACATGTCACGGCCAGTGTCTGAAACTCCGTAACCAAAGAGGCCACAGTGATGTTGGGTCTAGAGACAGACTGATATATTTGCAACTGGACTTAGGACACTTGGGATTTACTCATTACTCCATTTTATTTTCCATCCACATCTTTCCAGAAGGAAAGATCCTTTTAATTTGTTCCTTCTTTGTGCTGCATGGTTGTCTCTCACCTTTACTGTGTGGCGTGTCAGTGTGTGTTTGTGTACATGTGAGTGTGAGGAATACAAATGGGATCATTCCTTTATGCACTGGTCACAAATGCCAGGTACTTTTCATCTCTTTCCTTGAGGCAAAGAAGGAAATCTATTGAAATTCACCTAAGGTACTAATTTTTGTGTTTCTGTTTGTTCTCTACATTATTGTTTTGGATTTGAAAGTTGCATAAACTTTCATTGCCTGTACTTTCCCTGCCTACTTGGCCCCCTTATCCCTTGATTAGGTGGAACTTCAAGAAACTTTCCATCACGACCACCTTAGGACAACACATTGCCATGAATGGCATTTTCTGGGAAAACCCCAGTCGTATGATGCAAACCCCGATCTGAAGGAGTCTTTCCTAAAACCAGAAAAGTTGAAATGCATCAGTTATTTATCTTCGGTTTGGAGTGTATAATTCCTGGCATTAGGTTTTTTTTCTTCCAGGGACATATGTTAATGCATGTGGCATTTCCCAAAGGCAGCTACTTCCAGTTTTTATCCCTGGCACTTGGACAGCCCCATGCACAGACCTGGGCCTGACCCCTGGGCCTGTCATCTGATTTTGCAAGGTGTTGATCCAACCACAGCTTGGAGAAAGAGAGATCTTTTATCTTCCCGTAACCCAATTCCCGAAGATTTGCAGGGCTGAGTGAGATCGTAACAAGCTTCTGATTGTGAAAGTAACTAGGGGATAGATTCTAAAAGTAGTAAGAGAAATTTCTGAATAGCAGGTTCTTCAGACACAAAGTGCAATTTACATCATGGATACGGGCCAGATATTTCTCTCAGGTACACTTTTCTGTAAATCTAAAGAAATGCTTTGAAGCTGATTAAAAAAAAAAACAAAACCCAATAAAAAAGAAACCAAACAAACATGCAGAGTTACCCAAAAAGGGAGCAAAGGTTTTCCAAGAGCTCAGGCTACTAAGTGATAAATGAGATAGCAAAGGTGTGAAGCTGGTATGCAAATCAGGTCCCCAAGTTATCAACAGATTACATTTATATTGGTTTTACACTCCCTTTCTCCCCTGCGAGGCATCCCCGTATCCCTTGTGTTTAGTTATTTTCCTGGCTGCAGTTTACAGTTCTGTATTGGTCTGAATATCCCTATTGTAGCACGGTTGGAGCCTGCCACAAATCTTTACAAGCCATGTGACAGTCATCTCAACTCCACTGTCGCACATATTTTGGTAGTGTTACATTTCCTCTACTGTTCCTTTTGTTTCTTGTGTTGAAAAGGAATAAGCAACGGAGGGAAGAAAGTGACTTCATTATTTTGTTTAACGTTGCTGCATTCGCTGTTTTGAATATTTCCATTCAGTAAACCATTAAGAGATTATCTGAGAACAAGGGAAAAATAATTTTTCTAGTAATAAGATTGGGCCTGATCCAAATTCATTGGTGTTAAAGAAAAGGCTCTTAGTGAATTCCGTGGGCTCTGAATCAAGGGTTAATCCCTCAGTCCTCTGTCAAAGAAACTTGCCACCTTTAGCAGAAATTTACTGGAGTAAGAAATTTAGGCTTTTTGCATCTTGATGTCAATAAAATAATGACAATAATGATAACAATAGAGGTAGATGTGCATATACATGTAACAGATAAGTTAGCAGATCTCAATTATATCAGCAAACTACACCTGCTTTTAACCTAAATATAAAAGTTTAAAAAATCTAAGTTAATTTATTGTCTGAAGTGCTATATATCAGTAGCTCACATAATATGTATAGGATTAGCTGTAGTATCCTAAACCTGAAGATCTCAGATTCTTTGTCCATAACTCATAAAAAGTAACTGTAAGCACAAAAAACATGTCATATGAGTGGATAAAGGGGGAAATGATGATATGCCTGTTACATTTTTAACATTTCCTTTAGACAATTCTGTTTTCATTCAAAATTATCTAAATCTTATTTTCTCCACCTGAGAAAGCAACCTGAACCTTGGAAGCTATGAATTTACTCCCCGGAGCTTTCCTCCTCCACTCCCCCTTCATCCTGCTTTCTGGGAGTTAATAGCATGCAATACAATAAGCAGTATTGGAACAGGGTAATGCGATGCTGTGTGGTCTGGAAAGTCAGTTAAACAAGATTATATTGTTCACGGGGTGCAGAATAGCCCCGCTAGGAAAGCACCAAGAAAACAAAATATAGCTAAATAAAATCAGTTGAATTTTATAACTTCTCCCGCGTTATCAGCAGGTGTGACCGAGCGGCAGGACGATTCTACTCAGCAGATGACATTAGCACATTGCAAACAAACACCTAATAATCACCGAGGCTGTGTTTTCTTTGAGACCTTCCCACGGTCCGCAGTTGAGCGAGGATGGATTTTTAATTGGTGAAGGAGGGCGATTTTTTTTTTTTTTTTTTCTGCTGGGGGCTCCACCCACCGCCTCGGTATTTATTGCTCTACAAATTGTAACTTCCTTCTCGCTGGAGTAAGGGGCCGGTCGTAAATCAGCGCCGGGGCCGGAGGAGCAGGCGCGGCGGCGTGGGACCGCGCAGCCAACACCGGGGTCCCGACTGAGAGCGGCGATACCGCTGCGTCCTCGCGAAACGTCTGTGTGGGAAGTTTAGCGCCGGCTGAAGCCAGCTAGCGTTTTCACGCGTGGGGGGAGGCTTTCCAAATTTTGCCTTCCCTCCGCCCCTGTTTACATGTATGCGATACTTCACTAGAAACGCGCGCTGCTTGGCCATCAAGATTGTAGACGTGCGTATGGCGGTATTCGGCCCTTCTCCGAGAGTAATCAGTTAAGAATACACGTGCTCTACGTGCTTACAGCGCGCACTGCCAGGATAAAAACATCCGTCTCGAATACTCACTTTCACCCAGTGACTTGCTATTCTCCTAGCTGGTTTTATGGCTTAGCTGTGAGAAAGCTTAGAAATACTCTGTTAGCAAGATCAAGGATAAAGAATGATGGATACCTAACTTAAAATCGCACTTTTCGAGAGAACTGTTAGAACATTAGAGGTTGTAAATCTAATTTGGTTACATACGGTCTAGAGCCTATTCTCCCCTCCACGTGAAGTAACAGGCTCAAACTGTTCTCTGATTATTACTTTGGGGCTACAAGGAGCTTTGGGGCATAATTAAAAATATTTCCAGAAAGGAGCGGTAGACCACATCTGACGTCCCACCCCCTGTTAGAATTACACCACATCAAAGGGACCCTTTTTGTTTTCAAAAATGGTCACCAGACAACTTAAAATATACAAGAGTGGGCTTATGTTTTATTGTATAGATGTCTAGAGCAAAACGACTTAAGGTTGCTTGCTATTCAGCGTTGTACCGAGTGAGACAAGGTAGCTACAGCCCTTTGATATTTCCGTGGAGGTCGTATTCATTTCATCTGAAAGGGAACCATTAATGATAGACCTATAAGTGTTCCCCTCCCTAATAAGTAGAATACACATCGCTTGGGAAGCCTGTCTGTGTTAGATGCCCAGGGCGGAAAGATTTGTAGATGATGGTGCTAATTATGAAAATGTGATCAAGATGGAAGCAATTTGAGCAAAAGTCATTAACGTGCTACTCTTCCACCCACTAGTCTTTTTGGTTTATTATTGTGGTGGGAGGCGGGGGGGGCGGTAGGAGGATCTTGCGGGATTGGTTTTTTCAGACCACTAATGAAAAATGCCCTGCAAATCCAAAACTGTAAAATGTCAGCTGCACATCTACAGGGCGATGCACCAGGACGAGACCTGAGATTTACTCGGGAATGAATGCTGTGGTTACTGAAAGTAATTGTGTTTTACCTCGCCTCTCGCCGGTGAAAGCATCTTTCAGGAGACTCATGGCATGTTCTGTTATTTTACTGCTACCACTTCTGTCCTGTAGCTTGTCAGAGGTTACGGGTCCGTAGGACAGGGTTTGCAGTGCATCCCCCAGGAGGTTTTTCAGAGGGGTTTCTTGTTTTAGGAGGGACGAATGATCCCCCCTCCCTCCCTCCACCCCACATACACTCCAAGATGTGGGTCCTGTATGTTTATGCTTTCGCATTTTTACGTGGATACAGTGCTTTAATTATTTTAATTTCCAATCGTTTACTTTTACTAAATATACTGGAACTACATGACTGCCTGGAAGTGCCATAGCAGAAGATCAGCAATAAAGAATTAATTGTACAAACATTTATCATCCCCAGATCAAACTCTCCTTGTGAGGCTGGGGCTTAACTTGTGGGGAAGAAAAGGGGGAGGAAGGGGTGGTAATGGCGGAGAGGGGTGCTTGTGGGTTTTTTATGTGTTTCCTTTTATTCCAGACGACTACATAATGAAAAGCCTTTTAGCCCTGCGGAACTACTAAATATTAAGCACAGCTTAAAATAGTGAGCAGCTTTCGAGATCGTTTCATCCTTCTGCCATTCCTTTTAAGAAAAGGTCGCCCTATCCCTTCCCTTATTTTCCCCACTAGTAAAAGATTCCTTTTTTTTTTTTAGGTGTAAGAAAATCCTCTCGCTCTACATAGGAATGCCTTTAAAAATATTTTATAGAGCTCTTCTTCTACACCGATCCTGGAAAAAAATTTATATTGATCAAGGTCAAACGCTTGAATTCTGACGTGACTCACTTCAAAGGTGTATTTGTGTGCCCTTCAAGCACATTAATACTAATTATCTCTCAAACACTTCCCCAAAACTCCTACTGCCTGTTTCAGATGCAAATCTAATTAACGATCTGCTTTGGAGTAGCACACAGGGACAGCCTAATTCACCGAGTTGTTGAACCTTTTGCCTTTTATACTTATTTATAGGTAGCTCCATCATATTTTGAAAGCGTAGGCAGTTGTGTGAAGCTACATGGTAGCGACTGCAGATATGCTATAGCTAATGAGTCTTAGAGAGTTCAGAAAAAGGATTATCTCCAACCTTTTGCAAATGCCTTCAGGGGCGTATATGATAACACTCGCTGGGCCCTCCTTTGCCTAAGTTAATTTAGAAACGACTAAGTCGTGAAAGACCTAGCTAAACACTGCGTATGATTTGTAACCGTGAACTGATTGATTTAATAATAACTGTTTGCTTTCGACGCCGGGGACAAAGCCGGCGGGGAAGGGGGGACGGACGGACGGACGGCGACACGCTGAAGGAACGCTGCCGCCCGAGTGAAGGGCGCTCGTCCCCTGGCAGCCCCGCGGGCAGCCAGCACCCGCACCCCTTTGCTTTCGCTTCTGCCTTCAACGTGCGCGTTTTCAATCGCTGCCCCCCGAAGGTGTTTGCTTGGAGCATCGGTGCATCCCCCCCAGTCCCCCCCAACCCCTCCGGGGTGGCGGCGGGCGGTC
>NW_010253316.1:0-2751 GCF_000690775.1 Eurypyga helias | reverse complement strand
GCACCCTCCCCTGTAGATAACTTACACCCCATATCTTATAAAATACCGTTTGTGCCAAGAACCAGTGTCAGTACACAAAGCCAAAAACCATTATCCAAAAATCACAACCTAATAAACAAAGCACGTTACTTTAAATTACCAAGACCAATAGGTACCCACAATACTCCCAAAGGGGACTCAAACTCCTGTACCACTTCCCTTAGGTAACTTTATAGCCCAACCCTGCGGGGCTTTAGCCTCGCCTTACAGCCAGGCAACCAACCATTCTTAGGCACCTTTCCTTAGCCTGATCCTGCAGGGTTTTCACCACAACTTCTGGACAGGCCTTTATAATTCTTACAATTAAAGAATGCCTTTTACCTTTCTCAGGGGCCTTGCTTGAAGCTCCTCGGTCCGGGGATCAGAGGTTCTCCCCGAGAATCCCTCGGTGCTGGGTGGAGGTCCTGCAATCCCACAGATCTGTTAAGATTCAGAGGCAGCGTCCCATCTGGGTCACCCAAACTGTCAGTGAAAATCGAAAAAATCAACTCCTCAACACTCATGCCATGTTAAGAAGCAGGCATTCTTTGTTACGGCCGGGTGTGGGGGGAGTTGTCTCAGATTCTCATACAGAGTCATTTTAATTTCCGTAATTCCTTTTCTTAATCCCACCCTTTTCCGGTCATGTGCATTTTGCCTTTGAGTCAAAGGGCTGCTTTTATGACCACCATGGATCCCCGATTCGAAAGACCCCTCACTGTCCTTGTCCTAGGCCTTGCCCACACTGTGATTTTAACATGCTTCAAGGCCCCTTCACAATGTGTCCTTGAGCGACAGGGCAATAAACTGTCCCCTCTGACCAGCCCAACAACAGTCCCCAGTCAGGGACCTCACCCCTCAAACAGAACGCTGGTCAACGACCACCACTGGCCCACGTGGCCCTGGCCTGGGACCCCAGAGGACCCCAAGTAGCTCTCAGCACCACAAATCTGGTTTTTTTGTTGATCACGGCCCTCCAGGTCAGTGCTGAAGCTGGTGGCGACGCTACCCTGGCTTGCCAGAGCTGGGGGCTGCATATGCAGCACAAAATGGATTTCCACACCCCCAGCCCAGAGTGCATGTGTGGTTTAGGCCTGGGCACCCTCGTATTTGCCACATTAAATCACTGTTTTAGCATTAAGGACATCGATTAAGTCTTTCTCCTTTTTTTCCCACATTTCAAACACCTTTGTCCTGTACCACAAACTGAGTGACACCTTTTCATTTTATGCCCCTGTTCATTAACATTCCTGTTCTCCTCTAGAGACAGAACAAAAGAGTCGCTGGGTGAGGTGTTAATGCCACATTCTTTCTGTCACTCGGGGCTGTTTCTTATTTCTTAAAGTTAAAAACATACCACAGTCCGTAACTTCATCCCATTTTCTTTCTGTCTTAAAACAACATCAATTGCAACATGGTATTGTAATTCCAAGTTCCATCCTCAGGTCAGTTTTTTCCACCTTCCAACTTGTCTAAAGGCCACAACTGATTACAATACTCGATTAGATTCTCCTGAGTAACTGCTCTACCCGGGGCCCATCAATTTGTCTCCAATGCTTCAAAATGCCTCTTAGGTGACTTTCTTAGGACATCCCTCGTTCAGAGGACCTTATACCCATCTTCAGGAGGGTTTTAAACCATAATCCTGATGTTTCAATATCCCATTACAACAATCCAAACATACAGATATCTCTCAAGAACAACCCAATGTATACAGTGTACACCACTTGCTTCACCGAACAGATTAACCACTTACACCCTGCAAACAAATCCAACAGCACAAACCAAAAATCGTTATCAAAGTTTCCATTACCAGAATCCATGCTCACACAAATTCCACCAGAAGGGGACTTGAACTCCAGACAAACTCGTGCGTCCCTGAAGCTTTCACTTTAAGGGACTACCCAGAAGGGGACTCAAACCTCTGCAGGGTCCTTATCAGTTACCAGATACCCAGAACAAAATTTTACCATTGTTTCCTTAGTTATCTCTGGGGGAGTCCTAAGATCCTCCCAGCTTTTAAGCATCCCAGCTAACAGACTCACAGATGGTATTGTCGGACTATTTCCTTCTCCATTTCTCCTCTCTCTTTACTCTCATTATTTTCCATTTGTAAATTCAGTAGTTTAAGAAATTTGGCAGAAAGTAAACCCCCTTGCATTCCAGCTTATCCCCAGATATCAGAGGGGTTGGGGGCGGCTGGGCTTAAATTCTGAGTGATATCCAGTTAATACACAAAAATCTGTACAATGAACTTAGATTTATACACCAGAGCAATAATCAAGATGCGATAATCATGTTCCAGTAGAGCAAAGCGTAAATTCCAAAGGACCAAACGATCACAGACCAGATGGAAACTCAAATCCCTTTCAACCCAGGTGTTATCCAGACCTCCAAGATAACTGTCTAGAGGGTAGTCAAGCTCTTAAGATACCTCTTTAGCCCAGCCCCGAACAGCTTCTTGCTGTGTCTGATGGGACGGCAGCCAGAAAACCAAACCCAATGTTTCCAGGCCCACTCCCTGTTACCAAACCCAATGTTCTCAGGCCCACTGCCTGTTATTTCCAGGCCCACTGCCTGTTACCAAACCTGCAAGGGAGCGTCCTCCCTTACACCAAACGATTACACCCAACGGGGGGGGTTGCCCAGCCTGTAGGCCTCCAATCTCCGGCTTACTGCCTGGTGTGGTTCTTTTCACCTCCCTTGGGTGTCCCTAAGAACCTTTCCTTTATT
>NW_010253315.1:31478-33387 GCF_000690775.1 Eurypyga helias | reverse complement strand
CGTCCCCTCTCGCCCCTCACCCTCTGCGCCCGGTTCTCCCCCCATCCATGCTCACCATCATTTTTAAAGCAGTCTTAAAGTGCGACCCCGTAACAGCCTAAAGGAAGTTTTGGTCCTTCGTGTTTCGCCTTTGGAAAAGTTGTTTGACTTGCGGATCATGTCGAGTAAACTTTCCAAGGGGATATTTTCAAGTAAATAGACACTGAAGGCTGCAAGTGAAGTTTAGATGTTTATATCGGTATTTAACCACTTACTCTTCCGGCGACGTCAATCAGGCGGCTGGGGGGACACATCTACCTCCCTGGTTGTCTAAACCAGCTCCCACACCGGAGCTGCCCGCCCGGCTCCTCACGCTGATGGCGCACGTGCCCTCTTGCCGCTGCTCTCCCGGCGCTGGTAGCAGCACCTCTGTGCCCCTCATGACTGTCAACCTCCTGAGAAGTTATTTAGGGATTTTAAATTTATACCAAAAGAGCGTTTACCAAATCGGAAGTGTCAAGCGCAGCACTGCGTGCTGGTTTACGGCCAGAGCCCGTCTCCCACCCCAGCGAGGTGTGTGCCATTGCTCCCAGTGCACGCGTGGCAAAGGCACGCCATATAAAACCGTGTTAGTCAATAGCAGGACCGATAAAAACCTACAAAATGTGGTTGTGGTGCATCGTAAAGGTCATTTTATGGAAATACCTATAAAACAGTGTCACCGTTGCCATGAAAAGCTCTTTGACTTCTCCAGGGAAAGGTCCTGCCCACCCGCCACTGCCCTGCCTGCTCAGTGCATGGCTACCCAGAGATGCCACACGTCAGGCCCCTCAGCTCCTGGCATTTAATTACTCGTTAATGAAGTTCTCAGGCGAATGAGGCACCGAGCGCCCCTTCCACCCGTGATGGCAGCAAGGACGTGGGATGCGGGGTTGGCCTGGGGAGCCCTGTCCTGGACCTGTGGGAAGAGGGAACCCGGGGGCTGCACGGACCAGGAGCAGATCCCAAGCGGTGGGAGCCATATGCCAAATCACCCTGTGTAGGTTTCCGTGTGATTTCACCAGAGATTAATAAAAACTATTATTTGGAAGAGCTTTTGCGTATTTAATTTCCTTATCTAAACTGGAGCAGTCCAAATCAGGCATTTCTGCTGTTTCAAAGAGTGAGAATGCTGTTAGGGAATAATACATGAATAGCTGAAATGCTACACACTTGCTTTACTAAGGCTGTTTCTGCACTTGTTGAATAATTCTGTTCATTCCTCTGCTTTACCATAAAATTGGTATTTGAACCACTTTCTCGGAATCCACCTGCCACAGCTGGAGTTATAGGATGAGTCAAAGGAAGGATATATGAATACAGCGAGAACGGGAGCGGGAGCGTTGAGCACAGAAGTGCTCACCTCTCCCTAAAATTTGGCTCTTCATTTCTTTGTACTCTGTTTGATTTCCCTTTTTTCCCCTATTTTCATTTTTCCTTCAGGGCAACTGCAATGAGCTCGGCTGGAGCAGGGTTCATATCAAGTTCCAGGAGCCCAAGTTGGGCATGGCTGGAAAAATGCAAAACCCATTTGCCGTTTCTGAGCACAGACACCAGCAGCGTGAGTACCTGAGTGCTGAGAAATCGTGCAAAAATCACTTACCAACAAAACTCCTTGACAAGGATGAACCCAAAAACCTTTCTCTCATGGTTGCTTCTACTCCAGCAGAGAAGGGGTGGAAGGACAGACCCTGTCTCCGAAGTGGAAAGGATGAGAGGAGCTTTGGGATGCCCACTTGTGCTAATTAAGCTCAGATGAACTGAAACAATAACTCTGGGGAGAGACCTCAGAGCCCATTCCAGTGCTGGGGGGCTACAAGAAACCTGGGGGGGGGCTTTTCCCAAGGGCAGGGAGTGACAGGACAAGGGGTAACGGGGTTAAACGGCAAGA
>NW_010253315.1:21888-31349 GCF_000690775.1 Eurypyga helias | reverse complement strand
GGGGTGGAGGGTCCCCCTGCCTGTGGCAGGGGGAGGCACTGGGTGGGCTTTAAGGTCCCTTCCAACCCAAACCGCTCCGTGATTAAAAAGCAATTGAAATGCCTGTTTTCTGTGTCAACATAACCCATTGCACATCAGCCCCAGGGGACCCCTGGTCCATGCCGTGGGGCTGCATCCTGTGTGGGGCTGGGCAGCTGCTCCCAGGCATGCTGTGCACTGTCCCCCACCCCCTGCCCCCGGAGCTGCTCGTCAGTACCATAAACTTTTCATAGGATAATTTTTCTGAGAGGAGCTGGCTCTTTTCCAAAGGAATTTCCAAAACTCCTCCTCTTCCATGTGTTTTATTGATTGTGGCCTTATTATTTGAAGTGATTTATGGCAAATTTGGGCTGACGCTCCTCTCTCAGCAACACTTTCTACAGATTTAAGAAGACAAACCTCAGTTGTTTGTGCCGGGAACGGCAGCGGGCGGCCGCGGTGGGGTGGACGTGAGCTGCGGCCCCTCTCCTCCGGCTGACGGCTGCGTGTCGCTGCCGTGTCTCACACCGTGTCACCGTTTTCTCTTTAAACATTGCAATTTGCATGTTTGGAGTGTTCCTATCGATAAGTGTGAAGGCATTCTTTGTGACATGCTCGGAGGGTGCCGGCTGGGAGGCAGCAGAGACTGCTGCCCTGGGAGGAAGGCTTGGCAAATGGGTCTTGGTTTATGGCAACCTAATTTGGGGCACGGACATCGACGGAGACCTGACTGCACAATTATTTCATGCAGATTGAGAACATGAGCACCGTTTCAGTGTTCATGTGCCTTTCCACCGGCACGGGCGCAGCTTTTGTTTGCTGCTGGGGGCGCGGGAACGCTGCTTTACACATGTTTCGGATGAAGGATAGTCACACGCATCTTGTGCTTACAACGGTTTACACTGCTCGAGATTATACATCTGTCATGTTAGTGATTAAGTCGCTGCGGATTACATTGCATCACGGCTTAACAGGGAGATGTATTACAGAGCAGGGCAATGTCGTGCCTGTTCCAGCGAAGGACATTGTTTTCCCATATTTCTCTAGGAAGATCACACATTATAATCGCTGCATACAGTATACCATGTAAACCCGTCCCCATTTATTGCATACAATAGATACTGTGTCATTTAATTAATTTAGACTAAAGAGGAATGTTCAGCATTTGCTGACAGCTTCACCTTTGGGACTGTAAATGAAAAACCCTCCTGCACAGCACCAGCGCCAGGAGAGCATTCCTGGTTTGCACAGAGAGGAAAACTGCTCCCGCGCCCCGCTTTTCCCCCTGAATCTATAATGAATTTATAAAACTGATCGCCATGGGAGCTACACCACTGCATGGTACATCAGACTGACCCATGGAAGAGATGCCAATGAATTCTGGGAACCAGACACAACTGCAGCCACGGATTTGAGGAAACCAGCCTGGCAGCAGGATGGGTAGAGCAGTACTGCTTTCTTTTCCCAACACTTGTACTTTCGTAGGGTGTTTTTTGTTCTTAAGCAAAGAATAATAGGCAAGTGTAATGGCACACCTCTAATGATGATGTTCATGGTGCACAGAGCACCACACCAGCGATCGCCCGAAGTGGTGATGCCGCCTTTTAGCATTCCTGTCCCTGCAGAATCCATTTCTGTATTATGGAGATTTCTGCAGACCTTAGGCCATGAGTATTGAACAGCCCTCACCTCTCACAGCTTCTCATTGACCCAGAGTACAATACAGGCTTTTTTTGAACATAAAAGCATCATTGACAACCCCTAGATTACTCCAAGAGATTGTTTACCCATGTGCTAGAGGAGATTTTAAACTTGCTGCTAATTAAAGCACGTTACTGAGGCCAAGCCTTCAGCTGGAGTTATCGCAGGTCCTTGTTTGATGCTTCTGTTGCTGATGATCTCTTAATTGTGATTGCACTGGGTCTGATGAGCGCTGAGGTAACATCCTGTCTTGTGTTTGCTGGTTATTTTGCTCGGGGCGCATCCCCTGCCCCCCCGACACCACCAGCAGACCCCGAGCCGTGACTGCAGACCTTCTCACACCCTGCTCTTACCTTCTCCTCACCCGTTTCTAGCTCCGTGCATTTACTGCAAGCCCGATTTTCAGCACACATTCTGCGAACTGTTTTAATGCCACGTAGCAGAGCTCCCCGCTCCAAAACAACCCTTCTTGGGAGAGACGGTGTGCGCTGGAGGCATGGCTTATCCTCCGCGATGCTCCTTGGGAAATCAGCTGTGGAAAAGGCACTGCAGCCGTCAGCAGTTGGAGTATTTAAATAAACCACACAGCTTTCACTGGATGTAAAAAAAGATTCTCGGCTGTATTCCTGGGTTGGATAGAAGGGGTTTGCCTCTCAAATGTATTACAGGTCCTATTTAGTGATACAGTAATAGCTTAAATAGTGCGCTGAGGTCAAGGACAGACATTGATCCGTTTAAGCAAATACTGCTGTTAATTAGGGGTGGGCTTGCTGCAGTACCTGGCCTGCGTGGGACACTTCAGACACCCACGAAGAGCTGGCACGGGCTGTGATTGTCCTGATGACTGTGTTGATGAGGAGCTGATTACGGGAAGGTAAAATCAGGTACCCTGATGGCAGGGTGAGGAAGGGTAGGGAGGATCCCCCTCCCAGCCTTCCCCCCAGCCGAGCTCTGGCCAGCTCAGCACAGCCTGCCACAGTCCCCACTCCATTTTTTCCCAATGGAAAGCAGCAGGCGGCTGAATTTCCCAGAAATTCAGAGTTTTTTAGAATTTGCTAGCATTTTGTTACTAATGCTAAGTTGTGCGTGAGGAAGCCCCACATGCAACGAGCAGGAAAGTGCTGCCCTGCAAGTGCAGGGAGCTGGTGAGGGGTCAGAGTGACGCACCACGATGGCGTTAATTACCACATCTGTACCAGAGGATGCTCCAGCTCTTTGGCCTGAAGCACAGCTCCCGCGTGTCCTCGCTGGTGTTGTCCAGCTGCACTCCCACTGCCCGTGGGGCTGGGACTGGGCCACTGGTGCCACAGCTCCTGCCCCAGAGCCCACAGCGGACCAAGGATAACCACCTCAGGGATAACACCTTCAATCTCAGCACCTTCACTCCACTTCCCATTAAACCTCTTCCCACACCTTTTTCTCCTTCCCTTTATAAAGCTGTTGCCTAGCCAATTCCTTTTAACTGAAGACTTACAAAGTCCCACAGGCCACCTCCCATGTCTCTAAGTGTGGTGTAACTTGGGCAATTTGGCCAAAGCACTCACTTGTCTCCTTTCCAAGACCTCAAACACAACAAAACTCCTCAAAATCTTTGCTTCCGAGTGCACATTCATTTCCTTGCTACCACCAGATCACCTCAGTGAGATCAAAGAGTTTATACTAGTGCTGCTAAGGCGACAGGAAAAGTCTTTCTATATTAAAGCAGTGATTTTATTAAAATATTTCAAGTAAAAAGGAAGAACTTAATTCTGGGGGAAAAAATGTCCTGTAAAAGAGAGGATGCAAAACCCTGCAGTATCAGATGCAGCAGCTGCAAAGACGAGGGGTGCAATGGGCATCTTGGCAAGGTCTGCTCTGTACCTGAAGGTGTTTGCCAACGAGCAACAGCCTCCTGAAAGGTTTTGCTGCTCCCAGCATGGTTTGCAGACAGTTTGCTGCGACACACACATGGAGTCACTGAGAAATAACTCCTACGCTGCAAGCTCCCAGCCTGTTTTTACCCAAATTCACTCACGAGAGCAAAACCTTGCCCAACCAGGGTGTCTCGTGCAGTTACAGGGGAGCTGCCCAAGGGTTTTGGGGAGGCTGAAGGGAAAACCCACACCTCCAGCAGCCGCCCTGCCCGTGCTGCCTGCACAGCGGCGAGGAGGGGGGCAAGCAGCGAGCGTGCCGAGGCTGAGTGTAGCCCCAAGTGAAAAACCTGACACAAACACAAAGCAAAGGCGGGATAAACCAAACCCGCTGCTGAGAAGTTGCAGAGGTTATCCATCATTGTCAAGGCTCTCTTTGCTGTAGAGGCCATCAGAGCGACTCAGAGCACCGGCAGCTATAACTGTTCCTGTATCTTAAGGACAGCCTTTTCAGAAGACATCAGTAACAACAACAACAACAAAAATCCTTCTTTTCAAGGGTCTCATCACACTGAAAACTTGCTTGGGTTTGTGACAGCGCTTTTACATAAAGATAAAAGAATTCAGAGTTTTCCCCGAGATGTGGCACCAAAAATCAAATTAGCAGGTAGTTGAGCAAGAAGATCAACATTTAATATGTCCCCATCATATACCTGTTTTTAAGTATAAAATGAAATACCAAACAAAGAGGGCTTAAAATCAAACCTGTCTCCGGCTCTGTGCTTGGGGCATCTTTGTGTGCCGCCGGGATTGTGTTATATTTGTTGTTGGTTATATTGGGCTCCGGAGCACAAGGAAAATAATTTGTCAGTTGTGGGAAGGGAGATTGAACTGATACGTGTTGGCACGGGGGGAGATTAGGAGAAAAGATACGCTCTAAAGCTTAATACATCTGGAATATATATAATAATCTGTTCTGAAACAAGCACTGCGTGTGTGCAGCAATTGGAGTTGGCACCGAAGACATGTAGACCTTGGTGCAGCGCAGACCCCCTACTCAGCCCCTTTACCTCATACCATTCCTAAACTGAGCCAGACACGGTGTCTGATATGGAGCAGGGGCACACATCAGCGACCTGGGCTCAATACAGCATGACTTGCATCAAAAAAAAACCCAGCAGGACGAGGATTTTACACCAGGCACGGCCGGATTGCACTCTTTCGGTGCCGGCAGAGCACGGTCCTGGCTCGCCGCGAGATGCTGTGCCAGATGGAGAGCTGCTTGGCGGGGAGGGCAGTAGACGAAAGCGCTCGTGCTGCAGGTTGTTGTTGCACTGAGCAGCAAGATCTGCATTTTGGCATCATCCAGATCTGTATTTTGGTGCCTGGGCAGCATGGCAGGAATCTGAGTGCCTCTGCCTGCCTGCCCTGCCTGCCGTGACCGTCCAGGGCAGCACCAGGAGAAGGCAGCAGATAGGCATGGGAGAGTTACACACACAAGGAGTGAGTGGGTTTCAAGGCCAACAGCATCTTTTCTGGGGGGTCTTCCATATCAGCAGCTCAACATCCGAGCATTTAGTTGCAAATGTTTTGCTGAGACACATCTCCCAGGACAGGCCAGGGCTCCCGTCCCACTGCCGGCCAGCTCGGCTGCTCCAAGGTCGCACTCTGCAGGAGTGACGGCAGTTTTACAGGCACAAATGGGTGAAAGAAGTTGGTTTCCCCTGGAGAAACTTTGCCCCATCCCTCCAGTCCCCAGGCAGGAATCAGCAATGCTCCCTCCTCCCAAGTCCTGCCCTCCATCCTGCAGCAGGTCTCCACAACCCCACCAGGAAAAACACCAAGGATATTATCTGCCTGGGAGAGGGTGCAGCACCCACATCTGTGCAGGGAGAGAATGCGATAAATAACAAACGAGATGTGATTACACGACGTAATATTACTCCTGGTGTAAAAATGAATTATGCTGCATGCAAAAATAAATCATAACTCTGCATTTCACTCCTGCAGCAGGTCTCCACAACCCCACCAGGAAAAACACCAAGGATATTATCTGCCTGGGAGAGGGTGCAGCACCCACATCTGTGCAGGGAGAGAATGCGATAAATAACAAACGAGATGTGATTACACGACGTAATATTACTCCTGGTGTAAAAATGAATTATGCTGCATGCAAAAATAAATCATAACTCTGCATTTCACCAGCACAGATAACCTGCCACAGCCGGAGCTCGGGCTCAGCCTCCCAGCTTCTGGGGATACCTGCATCCCAAGCTTCACCTCCAGCAGATCAGACGAAAGACCTGAGCATGATCGTCATGGAAGTACCTGCACGCAGGAAGTCGGCATCGCCAGCCCGTGGCAATACGCAGTCCTTGCGAGAAGGCCCGATGAGTTGGGAACAATCTTGTTAAAGCCACGGCACAGCAAAGGCAAGAAGCCCTAAGCCTGGTAATTTGAACAGGTCTCCTACTCCCACCACAGCAGCACACGAAGACACCGGTCCACAATACCCGCGGGACCGACGCGGTGGGTGGTGTCCTGGGGAGCAGCATCCCTCTGCAGCCAGAGGGAAAACTCCCTGCGTTCCTCCACGGGCAGGTGTCAGACCCACGAGGAGCAAGGGTGCAGGACGGGATTCAGGGCAAAGCGCCGATGAGACGGGTAAACTCAGCGCTGATGGTTTTCCAGGCCCCTGGGCAGCCCTGACGCGTGACCAGGCTCTAGCCTAGCGTGCTGCCCCGGCAGCTCCCCCCTCCCACACAGAGACTGGATCTTCAGGAAAATGTGGGGAACGAGGGCTGAAACCCACTGCTGCAGTTCGGCGTCATGCCTTGTGTGTCTCTGTTAAGCACACACGCAGCAAAGCAATCATCTTCTCGCGTATGTGGGGTCACCACAGAACCCGCCGCGGCGGTGGCGGGTTATTCGGCATCTTTACCCGCTGGAGAACGCGCCCACGGGGTCAAATACCAGACATGGCCCACACGGGTACCCCTTGCCCATGCCACGCTGCCAGTGGCACCCGTGGGACCGGAGCCCAACCTGGTCTGAGCAGGGCGAGGTGCCAGCTCCCTGCACCTCGGTCACCGTGCCCCGGCCCCTCCTGGAGCAATGCCGAGGGGAGGGTGACGGCTGCCTGGGAACTGCTCCCACCCGGGAATGGCATGCCAGAGTCCATTCAAAGTCACATTTTAAGCGTTGCGTGATTTTTAAGCACCTGTTTGGCATTTTGGCATTTGAAGTTTGCTAAAAAAAGCACCAGATCCTTGTGCCCGGCCCATACCGAAATGGCAGTTTGAAAAAACATGGACAGAGGTATGGGCATGCTGGAAAAGCGAGGAGCTGCCAAAAATCAAAGCCAAGGACCAAATTAGTGGCAGTGCTTCAGCTCTACTCTTACGGCTGTGACTGTTCCAGATTTGCACCCCGTGAGCAAGGATGCAATCCGGTGTGGGGATGTGCTGCAGGGTCCCACCTCGGGGCTGGGGGATGCAGACCCCCAGGGTCTGGGGTTTGACAGCTCAGCCGTGTCGGAACGGCAATTGCTCCATCTGGTGGGAATGGCTCCGTCTGGGTTGGGACCGTGGGCTTGCAGCTTCGTCCTACGGGGCCGGCGGTGATGCCCTGGAAAGTCCTGGTACCTCGTGGGCTTCCAGGCCTCTGCCATGACCGTGGAGGGACCGGATCCCCTGACCTGATGCAGCAAGGACGGACGAGGAAAATGTTCTCGTTGATAAAGGACACATGTAAGAGAGGAGCAGAACCAAGGATGAAACGGTGTTGCACCCAAGGGTGTTTCAGGAACAAGGCCAGCACAACCATGGCACAACCGTCAGATGGCTTCAGCGACATCCCTGGTGCGAGGGAGAGTCCCCATGGGCACGTATCCTTAAATAAACCCAGGGCTGAGCTGGGAACAACTTCCTTCTCGTTTTAAGCGTACAACAGTTTAAAAAGAGGGTTCACGGGGCTGGAGCTCAGCCTGGCATCGTGGCACTGGGTGGGGACAGGAGTGCGCAGCCTGTGTCGGGCTCTGCCTCTGTTTGTTTTGCTGATGAGTTGAGCAATCTTAATGTTTAGAGCAAAGTAAAAGCAGAAGCAACTGCTGTCACTACAGTATCCCAAAATAAAGAGGTTGCAAAGCGTTGGTGGGGTCTGGCAGCTCGGTAGCAGCTCTGCCCCTGCAGCTGCCATAATTCAGCTGCCCGCTACCATTTCATCCTACATCAAATGTTTCTTGCTTCTTTGCTATAAATATATATAAACAAGAGAGGGCCGCAGCACTCTAGGACTTGTAGAAAGCTTCCAGCATTCCTACTTTAAAAAACCAGACACAGAAATGCAGAAAGAAGTTGTGTGTTCAGCATCTAAAGCTCCCCGCCGTATCAGTTTTTGCTTGCTCACAACCCGGGGAGAGCGTGGAGAGGAGAGGCTGTCTGCAAGACTCATCTCCAAATTAAGGGTCACAGGTGTGCTTAGACATTGCTGACTCCATACGTTTGCCCAGGGCCAACTCAAAGGAGCCTGTGCTACAAAAGGGGTGAAAACACCCAGCTGTAGGTCCTTCCATGTGGGATGGGGGAGATGCCCCAAGCCCAGCCCCACTGGCCCCCGTGCCTGGGGCTTGCAGTGGGTTTCTGTACTGTCCAACATGCCTGATGCGCTGTATGGACACGCACAAACGGCAGAGATGCTGGAAGAAGAGGGGAAGAAATACTCACTCGCTTTCTAAGTGTGGCACTTCTGCATCTGGGCGGATTGGTGTAACTACAACTGGCAGTCCTTGTTCTAAAATATGGGCATTTCTCTGCTGGAAATGCTATCCTCCACTGTTTCCTGGATCTGAAAGCTGCAAGGGTCAATGCATCAGCACTGAAGTCTGCTGAGTGCCTAGAAATAAGGCGATGTCGTTTCCAAAAGTAAGCGACCGCCGGGCAGCCATTAGCTCTGCCAGCGCAGGGGCAGAGACGGCGTTTTGCAGCTGTGATTTACTGGCAATTGTTGGGAAAAAAGCAAGCAAGAGATGAAAACCCAGTATTTCCATTACACCTTACTTAATAAAAGAATATTGTAGGGAAGTCAGACATCATAAAGTGCCCATCTTCTCTCCGTATTTACAGGATCATACAATAACCTGAGCCAGACCAGTGATCAGTTTTAAAAAACCCTTCCCAACTGACTGGGGGACACTGTATTTACAAGATGTTTTGAACACCGAGCAGTTTCTCCTCCAGCGTGCAAGAACTCCTCCGCGTCATCCATTCTCCTTGCTTGCAGAACACCTTCTCTGCTTGGTACGTTTAACATCAAGCTCCCGTGTTATGGACAATCCATCAGGCAGCAAGGGTTGCCTATGGCAAAAGAACAATTCTGACTAGGTGGTTTCTTCTCCCTTTCACATTCATCTTTCTCTCCTCTCCCCCAGCATTACACCCCTCTTCCTTGCCTGCTTCTGGTCCTTCCCGTTATTTCACCTACCTCTACTCCTGCAATGTCTTCGGTTTTGCTGAGATCCCATGACACCAGTGCCAGGGGATGGTCCTGGAGGAGACGGGCTGTGGAGGATCACGTCACGCTGCCCAACCACCCTGTTCCAGCATTGCCTCCCCCATGGACACCGGGAGCTCTGCCCCGTGGGCCGTGGTGCCAGCAGTAGTCCCCAGCCTCCACTGAACCTGGATCTGCTTGGAGTCCTGCCTCCTGCTGAGCCAATATCCCCTATGGAGACGGTGTTAGTCCACACGTTAGTTAGTCCTACACTCCCCCTCAGATGCAGAGGGCTTGCTCATGCTGTGGTCCCAGTAAGTAGCTTTGGCGGCTCCATATGTTCATAGAACCATAGAAACACAGGATGGTTTGGGTTGGAAGGGACCACAAAGCCCTCCCAGT
>NW_010253315.1:13728-21568 GCF_000690775.1 Eurypyga helias | reverse complement strand
ACCCCCCCCAGCCTGCCCCCATGGCAGGGGGGCTCCAGCTATCGTAGCACCTCTGTGGCCTCCTCTAGACTTGCTCCAATGGCTCTGTGTCCTTCTGCTGTTGGAGGGTCCAGAGCTGGATGCAGAACTCTGGGTTGAGTCTCCCCACAGCGGAGCAGAGGGGGAGAATCCCCTCCCTCGCTCTCCTGGCCAGGCTGCTCTGGATACAGCCCAGGATACGGTTGGCTTTCTGGGCTGCCAGCACACACGGCCGGCTCATGTCCAGCTTTTCATCCACCAGCACCCCCAAGTCCTTCTCCTCAGGGCTGCTCTCAATCCATTCTCCACCCAGCCTGTCCTTGTGCTGGGATTGCCCCGATCCAGGTGCAGGACCTTGGCCTTGGCCTTGTTGAACTCCATGAGGTTGGCACGGTCCCACCTCTCCAGCCTGTCAAGGTCCCTCTGGATGCCATCCCTTCCCTCCTGCGTGTCGACCGCGCCACACAGCTTGGTGTCATCAGCAAACCTGCTGAGGGTGCACTCGATCCCACCATCCGTGCCACTGACAATCCATCAGAACTGAATCGCTTCACACATGAGTCACTTTGGGCCGTTCCTACAAGAACTCCCGCAAGAGGAGACAGTTCGGGCTGCTGCTGAAGGAAATGCAAATAGAGTCGCTGAGGTTGTGCTGAGAAATAACAGCTCGTTTCCCAGCGTGGGCCATTCCCCCTGGGTGAAGCTTCAGGGAGCCGGAGGGGCACTGCTGGAAAGTCAAACCAGCACTTGTGCCGGAGTCAACCTGCGCTTCTTATTTCTCAGTCGATAGTTTAATCTATTTTAATGATTATCAGTGCTGATGTTGAATGTAATCGCCTTGTCTGATACAATTGCTAGAATCTAAAAGTCAACTTGATTTTAATGGTTTATCATTAGGAGTATTATTTAGTCAGATTAAACTGGTCTTAACTCCTCTGCAGTCATCATTTAAAAGCTGTTTGGAGCACATTACGCTGACCCCCCCCATCGCAATATGAATCAGTGCCCTGTCTCTGTGCCATCTATTTTCAGCAGCATCTAGCCACACAGACACCGAAGCACTACAAGCTACTAATATTCATTAATCATCCCTACAACCCTCAAGATTTCTTTAAAATGCACCACAGCAGTTGGATTTACCTCTTCTGGTGGTGACGGGGCCCATTAACTCCCAACTGTCCGAGGATGGCTGGGAAACATGATTTGGAGGAGAGGCGGAACAGCCCTTGGTGCAGTACCGAGGAGCTTTCAGGGGATGGATCGAGCGCTGTCGGAGGAATCGCTGTGCTGCAGAGGCAGCTCTGGGTGCATCCCCATCGCTTGCCCACGGTGGCACTGCCTGGCAGCCTCCACTGCTCATCCAAGCATGGGGCATGGGAGCTGGGCTCTGCCGGCAGCACCGACATTGCTCCAAGGCTCCCGGGGGCTGTAGGGAGCAAGGACATGTCCACATCTTTGGGAACTTACCTACAGCTTTGGGAACAAAACCTCTGGATCTCCCCCAGAGCTTGCAGGGCTGCAGCACAGCTCCGTGCTGGCTGGGTACCAAAGCCACCTCTCCCCTCTCTCCTTGGCAGCACCGTGCTCTGCTCCCCTGTACCCAGTGATCCTACCCACCCGTACCTCCAGGACTGACGTCCTTCCTGTGCGGAGCACTCGTTTTCCAGCCTTCTGCCATCAGGAAACCAGGAAAGCATTGATGCTGCTGGAGGACTTGCCTGCACTCGCTTTGGGAAGCGGGCACAGCCAGCACGAGGTGCATGGATGCGTGATGCCCTGGTTACATGTCCTGGCAATAGCCCACTGCAGCTGCTGGCCCAAGTGTTTTCCATGTCTTTTCCCTGTTATCCGTTAAGTCTCCTGTGTTGTCAGTTACCTGGGTACTAATAAATGTTATTTGAAGGGGCCTGGATTTGCCACAGCACTGATGGCAAAGAGAGACATGTCACTGCTTCTGCTCTTTGAACCCGAAAATAAGTTTGTTGTTCTTGTTGCGTGTTTGGCACAGATGTAACAAAACACCTCTCAGTGTTCTTGTATGAAAAGTCTCGTGGAAGCGACTTTATTGCTTCCACAAGATGCAACTTAAGCTACAGAGCTTAAAACCAGTTAGCAGGGAACGAGACACTGGAGCAGCCAACAGCGGTAGCTTTTGCTCCATGAACCAACTTTCTTTCCTTTAGACTAATAACACGTTTTCTCAGTGGGAATACTAGCATGGATTCAGAAAAAATGTAAATGTCAAGGGGCAGCCAGAAGTGGCAAATTAAGTATGGATTTTCCTTATTGAAACAAGTGACCAAACCCGATGTGTAATGGCCAGGAGTAGCTCCATCCCTGGAATAATCTTGTGTGGATGATGGAGAACTATCTTAGCTAAATTATTTCATTAATTTGTTTAAAAAATAAAGCCCTGAAGACATTTTAGATGTTTCCTTTAGTTAATGAGATTTCCATGATAGTTAAAAAAATAAAATGAGGAAACAATGCCGTTAATCTTGGATTACATGCGGCACGGGGGAAGAATTAGCGGCATAAAGCGAGAAGATTAAGACACTTTGCTTTCCAAGAAAGTAGCTGCGACAGGAGCCACAAGCCGTGTACTTTCCCCTGTCTGAGATTAACGAAGAGCCGAGCAGGATCTGCTCTCCTGTCTCCAAGTGGAGAAACTCCGACTTCTGACGTGGCGGGGTCTGGTTCGGAGGAAACACTTGTGGGGTGACAAAGGGGAGACAGGGAGATCCTCACACCCCAACAGGCACAGGGAACAGCAAGGACAACTGCGTGGATTTGATCAGCTCCTGCAGTCTAATAGCTAATTGGAAATAACGTTTTCTCAACTGTAAGTATTCAGTTAAGCCATATACTAAATACTACGTATGTATGAAACTATCAATAAATAACTACCATTGCTTCACATTTAAAAAGTTAAATTATTTCCCATTAAAAGTCTCAAATCCCAGTAACCTTCTGTGCCCCATATTTGGCTGTTCTAATAAACAGCCGTATGAAACGGGGATAAAAAGACACCCCAAAATAGGATTACATATAGCAAGAAAAAGGGAAATAATCTCTGAAGCAATGTAAGAACAAACTCTTAACTGCATTAGAAAGTAACAAGTCGTGGTTTCAATCACCAGCCAGGCAACAGTTTGATGATCGTGCGCTCACACATATAAACCTGTGAGCAGGACAAATTGGGTTTTAATTTATGTACCGAAAAGGTTAACTTCCAACACTCACTGCTCGCTGCAGGAATCAGGGCAAACACGTTCGCCCGACGCACACGCTGCGCCTAACAAAGGAACCCACTTCGGATCCTGCATCAACCCTCAGCCTCTCGCCGAGCCGTAAAACCTCTCGGGAATACCTGGCTTTTCCCAAGGCGACTTAGCAACTCCCGTTTACTTGGCAGGGGCTGCCGCGCAGTATTTTTGGTGGGCGGCAGGACCGAAAGCTGCCCGGATGGGTCTACCTTTCCACGGCATGTTGTGCCGCTGCCACCAAATCCGCCGTCTCACAGTCAGGTGTCACTGGATGGGACTCAATTAATTTCTAGCAAAACCACAGAATTCAGTTACTCACGTAGGTCAGTGCTGCAACAGAAGCTGAAATTAAATTTCCGTGCATGGCAGCAGGGATGAGGTTGCCCCCGCCGCTCCAAAACCACCCTAAACCCTGTTTCACGGGCCTTTTTCAGCAGCGCGTGAGATTCTGTGAAAGTCCAGAAAGAAAAATGCTTCATTTTCAGTGTATGCTTCTGCCAGCAATTTAGATACTGTCAACTGCACTCGTCAGTTCCTTTTATTATTTAAAAATAAATTTACTTACTAGTTTTTATTATTTAAAGGCAAAATTCAAACTGCAGCCCTTCAACAGCTACCTGAAATCAGAGCTTCACGATAAGCCCACCTCATATTGACCTTCTTAAAAAACCAGCCCCTTTGCTCCCAAACTTATTTATCGAACAGCAAATCGTTATACACATATTCAATGAAATATTAACAAAGTTCATTCTTTGAGATAATTTTATTAACCTTTTTTTTCAAACACAGTATTGCAAAAAACCCACAATCGCAAGGTGCAGCCTCCTTCGCTTCTAATTTTCTATTTTCTCCATGGTACTTACCTAAACCAGAAGTTTGCAAGGAAAACGCAGGTCGTACAAAAACATTGCATGGGGTATATGAAGACATACAGTAATTCTCATCCTTGGGACACACAGGTATCGATGTATAAATGCTTTGACTCTCAAAAATAAAATCACAGTGATGCTCTGCCACGAGCTGTACGCCCGCCAGCTTACACCAGGATTCTGCTTTTGCATCAATAACGAATCCTTTGCACTGAAGCTGCTTAACTACAGGATGATTTTTTCTTTCGATGCATGAAAATTGAGTATGAATGAAAAAGGCCAAACTCTACATATGATGCAACTGGACGGAGTAGTCGTAACTCCAGGCTGGGCTCAAGGCACAGGGGGAATGGCATCCACTGTTTTCCACCCAGCCATGCTACTGTTAACGAGATGTACGTGCTCATCTAAAAATAAACGGTCATCCCATGAGATGCGTGGTATCAGGATGCCAAATAAATATTTTCACAGCCCCTACTGCTGTGACTCCATACCACACTTTGGGGAGAATGGGCTAAAACGGGAAAAAACCCATGGAAAAAATATTTGTGTCTACCCTGGAACAACAGAGTGAAGATTAAATATTATTGGCATGTCGTTTGCAAACAAGTAATGACAAATGAATGACAAAATAAATAACAAAAATAAGTAATAAATTTGGTCCCGAAGCAACGGCAATCTTAACTGTTTGTCCAAGTCACCCAGGAGCAAAAACCAACAAGCAGAGGAGCCGAATCCAGCCCCACACTAGGCAGCCTCCTCGTTCACCAGCAACGGTTCCACTTCCAGCGCGACTACACCAGCTGCCCCTTCCTGGTGCTGGCGATACAGGAGGAACTGCAGAGTCACCTGGTATTTCGGGGTAAGGAAGCAATTGCCCAGAGTACGGAGGTAGCACTTGCAGTACTCGCTTTCAGTTAAGACCAAAATAAGCTGTACAGAATAAAAGCAGCCATCCCTTTAGTTCTGGCACCATCTCTGAATGCCACAGTCCGCAGAGGAAAGCTTAAAACTTGCTGTATCTAATTCACAAACTATAGCGTGTTATCCGTTTATTTAATCCCAACCATGGCATTTTCTACATTAGCACATAACCTTTCCCAAACCCTACTTAACACTCATTTTCAGGACTTTATGGCAAAAAGTTTAATCATATTTTATATGCAACGCTAGAAAAGGGAACATACAGAAAAATGCTAGCTCAAAATTTCAGATTCCTTTGGTTCCACGGCTCAAAGAGACGTGAAAATATCCTTTACTGCCTCATCCTCAGGTTTGCAAGGGTTCTGTGTGCAACATTAATTAGGAGCAGAATAGGAACGAGGTTCATCCAGGAATAACGTGGAATCAAACATGTACTACTGCTGTACCACTCCAGCCTCAGCGGTGTCTATCTGCGGGCTGGGCTGAGGGTGGGTGCCGGTGAGGAGGGGAAGTTACTCAACAACACCCTTTGCAACAGCAGGGCCTGACCAGAAACCAAAATTCTCATTTCCTGCGGAATTCTAGGCAGTTTGATATTTACAGGCACCGACTCGCAGACAACACTACAACTCAATATTTAATGCTGTTTTCAACACGGAATTGAGCAGTCAGACATTATTATTTATTTCTATGGTAAAACACACCCCTGGAAATACTGCTCGTCTAGAAAGAACTAACAAGTACGTACTTGTCCTTTTCCTTGATGGTTCCAGCTCTGAAACAAAACTGACTTTGAGCACAGATAGGCTTTATATAAAAAAATAATCAGGGGTGTGCACGTAGAACGGACAGGAAAGATTTACTCCTGGGAATTTTTGTGAGAGTTGAGTTTTACACTTGAGTTTTACTGAACCTGTCACAACCCACCTGTTTGCGGATAGAGATATCATTTGAAGACAGAGAGACATTATGGAATCGCTTAGGTTGGAAAAGACCTTTAAGAGCATCAAGTTCAACTCTTACTACCACCAAACCTACCCAGCCATGCCCTTCCCTTAAGTATAATTTCCGGTTCTGTTCTTAGAAATACACACAGCACCGTACGGAATTTCCCAGTCCTAGTAAATCAGTACAACCTGGTCTGCTGGAAGGTGTCCCTGCCCACGGCAGAGGGGTTGGAACTAGACGGGCTTTAAGGTCCCTTCCAACCCAAACCACCCTGTGATTCCGTGATACGGAAAGGATGTGGAAGCAGAGCAGCAGGTACCAGAGGCCCGTCTTCACAAAGGCAAACCACCGCCGGCCAGCAAAGCGGCAATGCTTTGTGTGGCACGGCTGCTTTGGCTCGCTTTGGGCACTTCTCTTCCTTTTTATAACCGACGGTGCGATTTCAGCAGCCGACTGTGCTAAACCCGGCACTGCTCGCTATCCAGCTCTGACAAAGCAGGTTTTGAGCAAGTCGTTAGGTGGGTGGAAGCAAATGCAGCAGATGAGGTCAAGTTGGGAGCCTCCAACGCGGAGCTGCATGAAAGCAGGTTGGAACGTGCGCGGTGTAGGAACAAGTGGCCGTCTGTCTACCTGGGCACCTTGCACTAAGGCCAACAAACGCTCATGTACGTTCAGCTTTCAGAGTCGATCACCACTACTGTTCCACGTAAAATCCCTTTTTAAAAAATGAAATAGTTTCTCTGGGAGGAAATCTGACGTACAGAATTCTACCAGGAACACTTTAGATCCGTTAAAATAACTTGGCTGGTAGACAACAGCTGTGAGAAGCTGGGGGCTAATGCATGTAATTATTGATAGAAATAAGGAGAGGAGAAAAAAAAGCTTTCTGGGAGGCCTGGATGAATGGAAATTCTCCACATCCTAGGCAGAGGCCCAAGAATTATCCCACCTTTCCAGCATCCCACCTCTGAGGCCCCCAGCTAAAGACTAGACAGGATTTCCTTCAGAGGCAGCAGCTCAGCACTCCTTTTCCAGTCTTTCTATAGTATTATGTGGGGAACGCTTGCTTCTTAGAGCTTAGCAAATTAGTTCTACAGCATATGTAGCTACCACTTAAATTTCCTGCCTTTTTCTTTTTTAGAGGCCTTACTGCACTTGCAGCCGAGCCCCTCCTCAAGTCTTAACAGTTGCAGTGGTGGAAAAAGACACTATGAATTGGGAATCAAATTTGCTGAAATCACACTGTAGGCTTGGGACAAGCCTGGGCTGAAGCACTGTGCATTCTTAGCCACCAAGTTGGCAAGAGAGCTTTAAGGAGGAATAATTTATAAACACAAGTTATATGGAGCTTATCAAGAGTATGTTTTTGTAGCATATGTACTCAGCTGCTCGTATTTTTAAATAAATGCTAAGCTGCCAAGACTATTCGATATAGAAACTAATTTGCTGCTCAAGTCTGACTTTCTGGGGGAAACTTTAAGCATGCAGACAGCTCAAAGTGGAGCAGACAACCCAACCGACTTCTCAGGGTAAAATTCATGGCAGTCACCGAGCGAGTGTGTCAAATTTGTTTCGTTAAATTAAACAATTTAACGACAATCCAGAAAACGACGGAGTTTTGAGACAAGAGTGGGTATTTACAGGAGCGTGGAGAAGTTTTATGTTTGGCTGGAAAACTCTCCTGGCTGAATTGTCAGGTCAGGCTTGTATTCTTTGCACAGTGTAATTCAATTACAAAGCGTGATGTTTTGTACAAGCATATAATGGATTCCAAGTGGTTGCCCTGCAAATCACAAAAGGTGCAAGAGAAGAGCC
>NW_010253315.1:2985-13704 GCF_000690775.1 Eurypyga helias | reverse complement strand
GAATATCCTTTGGCTATCTAGTAACAACCTGGCTACCCTTAATGAAAAGAAGTGCATGTGGAGGATTCGAACGGAGTTCTCTGACAATAGGGTGATGTCAAAAAAAAAAAAAAGCACAAATGTTGGTAAAGGGCTTTGTCTGAACTAAATACAAAGCAGAGTTGTTTGGTTTTGGTGGGAGAGGGAGGAAGGAAGCAGGGTGACGGAGGGTAGCAGACTCGCAGAAAAGGACAAAGTTTTCTGGAAAATCTTGCACTGGATTCAGTCTCAGAAACTCAGTGATGGCTGTGGCTAAAGGTGTAAGGGCAGAACTGGTCATCAGCTGATCTTAAAATACCCCACAGTAGGCAAATCTGGGCTGGGCGTCTCTGACAAGGCACCCGCCAGCCCCGCTCAAACCCCGGGTTTTGTGGTTTCTTGAGAAACTCCAACCACCTTCCACTGCAGAGCGGCTGTTGGAAGGAAACATTTACTGGAAAAGAAAATCGTGTCCAATTTACAATTCAAATGTGTAATGCCATGAAATTCCTCTTAAAATGAGGAGGGCAATTCATATTTACAAACAATTGGACACTTCCATTGTTTATCAAAAATAACTGGCCTATTGTGCAACAACAAAACTTCACTCCTAGACACCACGGAAGTGTCAACCGTGTCATCCTGTTAAACTGAGCTGAAACTACCCCAGTGCAATCCTGCACTAAGTAACGCTGGAGCTGCTGCTCCAGCCATGATCAGGAGTCCATTAGTTTCTAAAAATAGCCAATGCCAGCCGTGTCAGATGGAAGCAAAAGAATACTGCAGCAGACACAGAGTAAGTGAACTCTTAATCCTTGCTTGGACCTTGAGAAATGAGAGTTTATTTTCCACCTAATGAAACTCTGGACGCTATCAGGAATAAAGTCTACTAGAATTAGGCAATTTCTGCAACTACCACTCAAACCAGAGACTGATGTTACACAGGTGATCGACTAAGAAACACCTCCCTCCTAGGAATTATGACTTTCTGGTTTAATTCCTCTGTTTTCCGAAGCCCAGGTGACCCTGTTCTTCGTTTTCTGGTCTAACATGACACAGCAGTTCACCGGATTTTTGATTTTCTTGCTCACCAAGAGACAGGGATGAAGCTCTCTAAAAGCACTGACTTCCATACCTTCAGGGCTTCTCAAAGCAGGAGGTCTGCTTTTGTTTTCTCTTGATTACAAATACTTCATACATTTTCAACTAACACTATATACTTGACTAGATTCCTATAAGCTCCTCAACCTGATTTGGAAGCATCTGTTTTCAATATAATTTGAACTGGAGGACTATTAGTGAGATTGGATTCAGACTCCAATCAAGACAGGACCCAGAAATGAATGTCATGTGCACCCTGGCACTGCAGTCCCCGGGCAGGGCTCTGGGAGGGGGGAGGTTTGTGGCCAATGTAAAAGTTCCTTTTCAGAGCACAGCGTAGAAAGGCATCTGCAAATACAGACGTAATGTACTGTAAGGGTCATCAAGATCAAATTCTAGGGGGTTTGGGGTAAATAAATACTGGGCGGTTTATGTTTCCAGCTTGGGGGCTGGGGGTGGAAGGAAGAGGCACCATTTCGTTCATGGGATGAAAGGCCTGAGTGCTCAGACTAGCCACATGGGCTAGCGACCCTGAACCCCTACGGTCTGCTCAGGCAAAAGAAACGGCGTTGCCTCATAAAACTAGAGTTCACTTCAAAAAGGGCCAGGCACCACAGTTCAGTCTCACCACGGCAGTGTGTTCCCACGGCGCAGCGTGTTTTACTAAACCTCCCACTTAACTGGCCAGGGCTGGAGATGCAAAACACACGGACGGCTGCTCTGAACCACGGCGTAATTTAACGGGCCGTCCAAAGGCCAGGGCCGGCCATCCCATCCCTAGCCTAATTGGAGTGGCTTATGAAGAGACTTTAATCAGAAAGACAAGACTGATGCATGGGAATCGTAACTTCTGGAACTGTTCCAGGTAAATCTGGTAAAGAACTTCCTCTTAGTATGGAACGGATTAACACAATATGTTTCAGCGTGGTCTTGAAATCACTCTGCATTTTATCCCGTTTTATAGTTTGAGTTCATGGAGCTAAGTACCAAGATGTCTTCAGACACAAACCTAAAATTCTTACTCCAGGAAAAATCAGAAAATCTCCTCTTTATACACTTTGAAGTGAAAATACAAGCTCTAGTGACAAGACAGGTCACTGTAAACCTAAACTGAATAGTAAGACCAAGCACCACATTACTGTGGTGAGGCTTTTAAAGCAAAAGTGCGACATTACTCTAAACATCGTGCTTTAAATTTCTTGATCATAAAATGCTAATGCTCAATGTAGAAAGAGCACGACTAACAATAACTAATATCCTAATTATAACTAACTAATCTAGATAACTGTGCTGTTGGTTAGCCCTTAGCTTGACTTAGCCCTTAGCATGAGTGTAGCTGCTGGTTTTCAGAGGCACTCAGTGCCTCAATGCATCTGATTTTGCCCCAGATTCTGCAGTTAAGTGCAGCTGTAGCATTTCTTTAAGTGCTGTTTTCTGAAACTAAGTTCATCAAAACCTCATTGCTTGTCTCTGACGTTAATCCAACCTTGCAATAACAATTTAACCAAATTTTCAAAGCTATAATTCCATATTTGCATTTAAAAACAAGCAGGTTTGAGGTTTGTTTTGGTTTGTTGGTTTGGTGTTTGTTTGTTTGTTTTTTTTCTACATTTATCAGACAGCAAACCTACGAAAAACAGCACAATGTGCAACGCCCTCCAGCTTTTAGTGTACTACATATTGGCTACAAGATAGAAATGAATCTGTGAGATGTAGCTTTAATGTAGGTGTTTTCCAGAAGCTGTTATTCTCATCAGGAAATATTATTATAAAAAGCATACAAATTATTGTTCAGAAAGAAGATTTTATGATCAGGTTAGAATCATAGAAAAAAAAATTAAGAAAAAAAATCCACTTAATTTCTGACCTACTTGTTAAGACGCCTGTTCTGAGAAACTCTAGCTAAACCAGGAAAAGGATACAAAAACGTCTAGAAACAGAACTCCAAAGCTCCCAATAAGCCATGGAAGATGGTGTAGGAAGTAGAGGGCCCGGGAGGATTCGGTAGCTGGCATCTTTAAAACAAGGCTCAGCCCGTACGTAGAGTTTCCCATCATGGCTAGCGCGAAGAGCAGGTACGAGGTGCCTTCTGTTGATCTTCTTCGAAACTAAACAGAGAGGTTTTTACAAACAGAAAGAAATGTTAAAACATGTGTCCCAGTAGCCAGTTACTGATAATTCTGGCACTTTGTACCAGAATTGGAATGTACACATCCAAAGACTTTCAGTCATCCTCGTCCATCTCCTCCTGGGCCCTGAATCCCCTGAGCTCAGGGCTTTCAGCACGTAGCACTGAAAGTACAGAAATGGTTACAGTTCTCAGAAGCAGATCCAGTTAACGTAACTTTTATGTATGCACAAAGCAGCAAGGATAATCTGCTTTAGTTCTTCAGAAATCCGTGCCTCTCTCGGCCTGTTTGGTAGACCTTTTTGAAAACAAACTAATCATTTCCATAATCGAGTAAAAAGCCTGTGTACAACTGACAACATAAAACCTCAAGTCTTTTGGTGTGTTTTGCTGTTTGCTTTGTTTTTAATACCCTGATAGTGAAGAAGCTGTGGGAAGAAAATAGTCAGTAATGGCATCTTTGTGAAGAAAGTGCTAAAATTCTAGACTAATTTTCCTATAATTCTAACTTTTGACCCCATGGTTTTGATCCCAAGGTAGAATAGTTTGGAGAAAGTAAAGATCGACGGAGGTATCACTTGTTCATGATAAAAACAACACAAAGAATGTTTCTGTTCATATCTGATAAATCCAACTGTAAACACTTCCTCTTCCTCAGCCAATCAATCCTCCTCCATCAAAGACCATCGTTTTCCCAAAATTCTCACCATCCTCCCCTGAATGGGAAAAATCCCATTTATTTTTCTTCACCATTTCAGACAGACACAAAAGCAAAGTAGGCTTTTGAGTTCAGGAGGGCTCACTGTTAGGGAGAATCCAACATCTAAAGCAACACAGAGTATTTTGTAAAGTGTGTTTAGCCACAAAACCTACTTACATTTTTATACAGCTGAGGAAACCTACTTCCCAAGTAAAACACACAGGATATATAGCCACAAATGAAGCCTGACATTTCAATCATATCAAGAGAGTCCTGAAAAAAAAAAAAAGGTACATATATTTTGGCAAGAATGTTTTCAGGCATTTCTGAGGATTAAACTGAGAGTCCACTGGCTGATTTTCTGGAGAGAAGTCCTTTCAAAGCAGTTCAGCGCTGCTCTTCACACGCCCAAAGAGGGCTAGAAAGGGTTTAATCTTTCTCTCACAACAATGCACAGTGCTGCGTCACAGCCATGACTGAGATCAAAACTAGTGCCCGGGCTTTAGGATACGACACCAGTATCAATCCAGTCCTCCGGCTAAAGAAGCCTGGGCACAATAATTCAAACCAAAACTGAGAATTGTAGCAAGGGCCACTAAAAAAAATGAATCATCCTGTCTGGAAAAAGCAAAATACTCATTTTTCACAGTTTAAGAGTTGTTAGTTTTCTCACTCTAGCTGTGTTTTGAAAATAAGCTGCTTCCCCGCTGGGCAACGCTGCTGGATTACAATTATTTTACCGGCATTAGTATGAAGGCCATCAAATTGCTGGAATGGCCTGTGAACTTTGTGCTGAAATGACAGCAGCAGCAGGTACAATCGTAATTTTCCGCTTTTATTGATTTCACTTGTGCCTGTGTAGTCTCTACGTGGACGTCCACAGTATGTAACACAAGCAGAAACACAACACGTGTGCATGTTATTTTGCAGAGCGGCACATCCTAATGACCCGAGGGACAGAATAAGCCCGAAACACAGGAAGCTGCTAAAAGAAGCAATTTTAGAACTTCTTTATTTGGGGATGTTTGGCCCGTAGTTAAAACATCTACACAGCGCCACACTTATGGCTTCTGAATCATTGTTAAAAATGTCATCCAAATTTCTTTAAAGCTCAGACTACACAATGTCTTCAAGACACTTTTGGCTGGAATTTTTATTTTTTTGGAACAGAAACAGGTAAAAACTTACATTACTCCTCTCGATTACTGTACTCCGGTCTTGGTTTCTTAGTAACAGCTGACAGGGTAAAATAACACACAGCGCTATACACACCATCATCCAGGTTACACAGACATTCTTCAGGCTTTTGCTGCCTAGAATGACAAACAAATTGGCTGAAAAATAACATCTGCAGTTGATTTAAGGTTACTTTTTGTTTGTAAAATAAAGATGTAAATTTAAAGGTACAATTTCATGTATCTCTGTCTTGGCAGCAACCTAAGTCCACCTCTTTCTTCTGGGCTCTGTGCCCACCTATGATCACTATCATAGTTGTGCTGTGTCTTCGTGCAACAACTGAGGGTAGCAGTGCAGGAACAGGAGGGGAACTCTTTAAATGCCACCGAGAGAGAGAATTTGCATACACAGCTTATCTCTTGTATTAACTCCTAATAGGTTATTATTAAGTAACAGCCAATAAACAGAAAACCGCCAAGTAGAACAGTTTCTTTCAGCACATCTTGATTAAAAACTGCAAAAGCAAGGATATTTAAAATTTAAAATTAACAAAAATGTCTTCAAGATAAATATTTAAGCGTTCTGCTGGACTAGTCTCTGTCCATGGTTAGCTAGATACCGAGCCTTACCGAGACCTGCATATTGAGACACAGACTCCATCTAGCAAGTCTCCATAGACTGTCCACAAGACAACCTGAAAAAGGCAGATGATCCTAGAGAACTCCGGGGCTACACTACCGTCTGTACCTCCAAGATGCTGGCAGAAGTCCTGCGGTATCTGCTACCAGTGGAACAAAGTGCTGCACAGCATTGCTAAGCCCGTCCTAAAGGCCTGCAGCCTAAAAAACACAGGCGTAGGAGTGCTGTTCCAGTGGCTGCACTTTGAGAGGCAAAACCGACCCCCTTGCCCAGCCTCACTGCTCAAGAACTGGGTATCGAAAAGCCCTCTTTACGGCTTTATTCACAGTACCATTCCTCCGTCTCCAGCGATGCAAAGCAGTGAGCTGAAACAGGCACTGGCAGTTAGAACGTGCAAAAGCCTGCGACTGTTTTCAGGAGTAGGCAGCAGGAAGGAAATATCTTCAGCTCTGACCTATCTCCAGGTTTATTATCCGTTCCATATTGAATGAATCTGCTTTATCCCTATTTAGTCTGCTGGGAAAGCATCTGTTTTACTTCAGCTTTTTGTTACCTCTGCTGCAGCATGGATTTTCTTTGATACCTACTTTTTTTTTTTTTTAGATTGATGAGTTATTGTTTTTGATTTGATACAATGTGAGCAGAGCTTTCCGTCTTCCATTTCACTCAAAACAGTAGTCCATGGGTAGGCTGAATACTACAACTACTGCCAGGATTTTATGAAGCACCACTCAAGTAATTTCATTTCCCTTGAATACGTTTTTTAACTATATGCATTGAAACAGAACACATGAAGATGTCAAGATATTTTATGCTATAAGCAAATAAAGTCCCGTTTCAATCAACTTGGAGGAAACTAACTGAACCACACAAAGAAATAATGCTCTCTTTCAATTTATACATATATTTAGATAGCTGTAAGCAGATAGTAAAACCATGGAGTAAGTTAAAATATGGAACCAGATCCCACAAAACTACTGCAGATTTTATGTCTATATAAACTGAAAGTACTACATGGAAAATATTTACAGATATTGTGTGGGTGAGAAAAGCAGAAAGGAAGAGAAAAGAATGGGTAAGATTTTCACAAAAGCAAGTAATTGCCGGTTGAAGTTGTGAGGCCTTTTTTGATCCCCCTGAAAAAAATGTATTTAAACACTGTACAAGACATCAAGGTAAAGAACATGCTACATTTTAATTGTTGAAAGAACTTACATTTTGACATCTGATTCTTGAGCTTATAGTAGAGGAATTGTGAAATCATAATTACATCCATGTTAACATAAACAATGGCAGTGACGATCTGAAAGAGAAGATACATTTGCTTGTTCAGTATGCAAATGGCTCAACACACCCTAACTGCATGGAAATTACGCTTCATAATCACAATGTGAATGACAAATAGCAAAGCACTGCCAAAATAAAATACAAAAATAAGCCATTTCCAGCACAAGACAAGTCAGGCTGCTGCAGATGAGTACAGTGTAAACCTTTACGCAACAGGGACTTGCTGGCACAACCGCAATAGCTGGTCACTTTCCAGGATGCACAGCACAAATTCCTACCTGGGCAGGCTGATAAATCCTTCCTGCCCAGAAGCTTAAGTCTGCTCCACCTAGTTCCCCAGCTCTTCAGAAGCCTCTTCCCTCAGTAAGACAAAACCAACATTCTCTTGTCCCCTTTTCCTAACGGGGAGATGGAATCGTTAGCGCCACATGTAAGCTGCAAAAGAGGAGACAACTCTGTCCACTCCTGGGTCCATCTCCAGCTTGTGAAGACTTCTGCAGGTGGCTGCTGCTTACCTCCTTCTCTTTAATTAAGAGTAAAACCAGCAGATAAGAAAGTTTCAGACACAATGTATCGCTGACAATTACTATTTCTTTCGGAGAAACCCTTCCCTTAGTGAAGAAAATACATTTTCAAATTAGTCAGATTAACAGCTTTGAACTAGTATTTCCTTGTTAATACACAGTTTCCCCCCCAAAAAGAGAAAAAGCAAGTTTAAAGAGTAGTAACGCCCAAACAGCATGCTCTATTACAAGCTAAACAGCACAACTTCCCTCCAGCCTTATCTGCTCTGAGAGTTTACTTTGACACTTAATTGAAAATTCCCCACTTCATTCATCACTGAGTAACACCCAAATGTTAATTACAAGTGTGAAATGGTGCCTATAACACGTAACTATCAACATAAATATTCGGGAAATTGTGATGTGTTTTATGGATGGGAGATCAGTGAGCAGAATACAAAACCGCTCTCTTGCCCAAAGGTACTTCACTGTGCAATATTATTAATACTAATAGAGACAGTTTGAAGAGAATAAAGCAAAAAGTAGGAGTATTGACAGATTACCTGAATTGGCAGTTGATTTGTTAAATAGCAGCCCACGAAATTTGTCAGATCTCCAGCTATCCAACACAGCAGAAAGCCCAAAGACAGTGCTTGATCCACTCTTCCATTCTGGCAGGCGATGTAAATTTGACTGGCACAAATTCCAGAAGTAAGTGTAAAAGAGGGTAAGCAAAGAAATGCTTAATAAGATCCGAAGTACATTTTTCAAAATCTGAATAAAGGAAAGATTAAAACTCTAACCACGAGAGACCTAGCACAGCAATACTCCACTTACCTTTTGAAGAAGAACTCAGTATCACTATAGCTCCCCATGTCTTACTCTAACGTAACAAAAGGCTCAAATCACAACCTCATTACTGCTTGCATGTGCTCCTTTTTTGAGGCCTGCACTGAAATACCATTTTCCAGACACCAGAACTATGCCGTAAGCGTTTTATGTTCATCTGCTGTACACGCCAGCCTTTAAAATACTGAAATAAGAAAGCCACTGCTATTTAAAATAGAGGGGCTAAGAACGAACAAAGCTTCCAAAAGACTGGACAACTGCACTTACGCCACTGAATTGGAGAGCTGGTATTCAGGCTCCCAACAGGGACTATGAAGCAATCCCAAACGTGAGTCCATTAGCCATATCTTGATGAATTCCATGCTCGCTAACATGACAGTTTTAATGTCAAGCCCCCTTTCAACTAGTATTTCAACTAATATTTCTGAAGCTCAACAGCTTACTAAGAGTGGTTTTGTTTTGCTTGATTTCCATAGCCCTTTTACTAGTTCACTAAATAATATCCCGCTTATGGAGACAGACTTTGGACTCAATCCCATTTCGTTTCAGGCATTTCCACCTGCTGGGAGCATTTCTACTTTTCCTTTGTCATCTCCCACCTACGTATTTGCAACCTGAAGCCAGCGCCAGCCACCGAAGAGCAACTGATTTAGCACTACCCAAGCGCTAACTCTTGTGCTGCTCCTGACCTCTTCCCAATCCCCCTTTCATTGGCAGGAGCCAGCACAAGAGCACTGGTGACAGAGCATGTGGTTTAAATAAACACTGAGCCAGCTTCTGCTGCAAGTGTGCCTGAGCGTGCACGCACATCTCAGGGTGGAGAAGATAAGAGGGAAGAGGTGATTTATTCTCATTTGCTCTAAGTGGCAGAGATTAGTGTCAAGTCAGTACAACAGAACAGTACATCAAGCTCATTTGTCAACCACCAAATATTGTTGCAAACATGAACAACATGCTTCTCTGGCATATTATATCTGTATTATGCAGATAGAGAAACATATCCAAGATAAAATAAAAAAAAAGGCAGCTTTTGAAAAAGGCTTCAGGCAAGATTACTCTGAATCTGAGGACTGCTTAAGACTTCAAACTTACGGTAGTGCAGCAAACAGAAAACAGACAATGGAAATCAGTCCTATGACAACGCTCCAGTACTCCCACGCATTCTCGACACATTCTTCTAGGAGATGCCAAATCCATGGTGTTCCATTTATGCACAATCTCCTATTCTCTACTGGGGAGATATTGAAAGCATGTGTATACAGCTGAGGCGCCATCATTCCCGGACCGAGATTCAATTTCAGAAGTTTATTTCTGCCTCCATTTTTACCCCATGCAAATCCTCAAATCCGTTTACCAGTGCTGAATATCCTCTGTGAAAAGACCTTTGCATCCAGTCGGATGCTTGATATCACGGTTATTTCCAATCTCATAAACGAACCTGCCAAATTCAAAGAAATAAATATAGCCAGTGTGAATAAGACATTAAGCGTACAATGCCCGCTTATATTTATTGCCTGCAGGAGAGAAGTTAAGAAAAAACACTTGGCGGCCCATCGCATTGGTTAGCTCTTGACAAACAGGCAACACTCCAGATTTATACTGCTACAGCATTTTAGTCTGAGGCTGTGCTAGAGACTGCCAGTTACACCGAGGTGCCAGCAACCTGCTACAGGGCAAAGTAGACCAAGCAATTTATTCCCACTTAAGACCAAAACTCCCATTTTCATGTACACTGTACCAATAAAGTAACACTACTTTCCTTAATGGTACTAGCCCAGATTCTGAACACTCTACTCACACAAAATATAACCACAATATTGCTTTCTATGCAACTGATTTCAGGGTTACGTCATGAAAAAGAAGTCACGACTCAGATTCCAGAAGAGCTCTAAGGTCTACTTGATCTAGACAGCCCATCAGACTAAGTAGTAATTCAACATAGTGTCAATCCATGTGCATTATTTAATAGCCCAGAGCAAAAAATAAAAGACAAGAAACTCACAGGAGGCAAATGTAGGGTCCTCCTGCCCCCAAAAATCCCCAGAATGAAACACAGAAGTACAATACAGCTTAAATTTTGAAGCAAGGGAGGGCTGGGGTTGGCCTTTAAAGGCCATCAGACTAAGTAGTAATTCAACATAGTGTCAATCCATGTGCATTATTTAATAGCCCAGAGCAAAAAATAAAAGACAAGAAACTCACAGGAGGCAAATGTAGGGTCCTCCTGCCCCCAAAAATCCCCAGAATGAAACACAGAAGTACAATACAGCTTAAATTTTGAAGCAAGGGAGGGCTGGGGTTGGCCTTTAAAGGCCAAT
>NW_010253315.1:0-2968 GCF_000690775.1 Eurypyga helias | reverse complement strand
TGCTGAAATATCCATCCTATTTGAAATTTTGATATTTACTTACAGGGCTAACCATGACAAAACCGAAGAACATTTTAACAAAAATGCTAAATTATTGATGACAAAACCCAGCTGATTTCCCAGTTGTTCTGATGACAATTTAAGTCCTCTGAAGGTTAATAATCCCTCGTACAGAGGAGTCTTAAATCAACTAGCTAAGGAAAAAATCCAAATGCTCTGTTTAAAAAAACCACAACAAAGTAAGTGCTATCCTAGTGGGTTCACCTGCTCAGTATTTAAAGGCAGATGTGGAACCAGTAACAGGAAAGATGGTGACGATTTCTGAGACCATCTCTGATGCACAGCAACTTTTGAAAACAGGAAAAAGTAATGCTGAGATGTAAGAGCATTCCTCTAGAAGTGAATAAAAGCTATTTAATACCTCACAGACAACAGTCCCCGAAGGCCTGATGTTTGTAGCTGGGATTTTTGATGTTTTTCACTCCACACGCACATAGGGACAGGGCTCAGAAGGGCTGGCAACATATCCTTTCCTCAAGGTAACTGGTTGGAGCCACCCTCATTACGCATCAAACTGCATCTGGATCTTGATGAAGTTTCCCAAAGTTTGTTTTCATGAGACTTTAGGTATCTGCTGTGTTAAATGCTGGACCAAGTCTTCCGTAGAAACCGGCTGCCTCCCAAGAGACCTGTCATCATTGGACCTAAACCAATTAAACAATAAAAAAAGAACATGTATTCATACACCAAGAATTGACCTAAACTTAATAGATACATGCAGTTAATATTGGTGAAGTTATTAGACTTTGCAACCATCTTTGAAAGTAGTTTTTAGAGTCAAAATAAAAGTTGTGAGTAGTATTTCGAGTAAGCTTTCCCATTCTGGCATTCTGCAGCTGAGCAGGGCTTTACCCCCTGCTAAAAAGACAGAAACTGATATCAAAGCACACATTCTACTTAGGCAGCTTTTAGGCATGAACTTTCAAGCATTTGTAAACATTGTAACAAAAACCTTATACATTTTATTAAGCTTCACCCCAAAACGCCCATTTCAAGATAAGCAAAATATGTCAGATATTAAAAAAAAAAAAGATTGAACATGGTATTTTAAAACCACACCTGAAAAATTAGGTTTAACACGGTATTTAAAACCATGTACGAGTATCATAACTGCAGCTGGACTCACGTGTGCAAAAGATCTCTTACAAGATCAAGGACTATGTGGTACCAAATCTAAAAAAGGCAATTCAGCCTCAACCACCTGACCTGATGCTACACGCTGCTCCAAACCCCTGCAGCTATTCCAGCAAACCAAACAGTTTAAAAAGTGGTAGGAATTAGGCAGGCCACTTACACTTCCCAGATGACTGAAGACTTGAGCTCTGGCCTCCTGCCACTCGACACACTTCACACATTTAAAAGCATGTGGATATTCTTGGGTTGCTGTTACTTAACACTAATGCAGCAGAAAAATGTTCATGTCGCCAGTCCTTAAAAATGACTGCATTTTTTATCTTACAATAATTGCTATTTTTCTTAAATCCCCAGCAAAATACTCTGTCCCAGTAAAAGCCTGATCATCAAAGCCAGGAATTCCACTAGCAGCTAGAACAACTGGATGCCACCAACTAAACGTACCGGCCACAAAACCCGAACCCCTCCTGCCACTGCTGGGAACGTAAAGGCAACGGTGTCAGTGGTCTCCAGCTGTTTTCACCCCTGGACTGGCTGTGCCATACAGCACATGCCCTTCGCCAAATAAGCCAAGTCTGACACCGAGGTATTTCATAACTGCATCTTCAGCTCAAAAGAAGAAAGGTGTTTGAGCTAGACCAGTGCAGGGTTCTCTCCCCCAGCATACACAGCCTTGCAAAGAGGTGTGAAATTTTTCCTCAGCATTAACACCAACCCTTTTCTTCTGTTGCATGAAATGCTCTGCACCTGAAAACGAGGGATGAAGAGATTGCTATGACACTTCTTTTCTTCCTATAGCATTCAAGGTGCCAATGGGGAGAAAAGAGTATAATAATAAAAGGTGATTTATGTTATTATAACAATTCCTTGCCTGTAACCTCATGTTCTTTCTTAGATTACTGCCCAAATACTAGTTATTACCATTTGGAAAACTTTCAGCAAAGGTGTTATTTTCACAGGATGGGTAACTTGGCACCTTGACATAGTAAGTTTCCCAAAAGCTGGAAATAAAACTGTTACAGTGTAAGATGTTTATTACTAAGTAGCTTGAGACTCCTGTTTGGACACACTTTTTCTTATTTTAATCCCTTATGCTGGAGTAAAAATACGCGAACAGAAACAGTCAGTGATTTAAAAGTGAAATCAGCTTCATCAAGAATAGCTGCGCAGCACAGAGGAGGAAAAGCAAGCTTTCCCTGGAACTTGGGAAACTTGCCACAGCCTCTTTGCCTCTCCAACTGCCAAGCTGCTGCGAACATCCGTGTGTTCTGGCTGCTGCGTGTTCTTGGATGTCAAATAACGAGACAACGCGAGTCGTGTGTAAAGATGTGTGTTTGGCAGATTTGCAAGTTCTCTAAAGAGCAGCTAATAGCAGCTCGCATCCAAAAGGATGTGCAGTTGTACCGCATTTGCAAATTACTTACTCCTGGGGAAAAGAAAAAGAGGAGCTAATCTAAGGAGTAATTCAGGGCTTCTTTGAACACGTCACAGTATTATTGGGATCATTCTATTTCGTTTCCAGCTGTTCTCTAAACACATTTTTACGCTCTCCTGACTGTGAACACTGCTGCATCAGAGCTGATGATAAAGCGTGAGCAAATTTGCCCAGTTCTTACAAACTCTTCCAACATCGCCCGTAAAACCCAAACCCGTAAAGAAGTGCCTTCCCGCGGCAGAGTCCTGCCGGCATCCCAGCTCCCTGGTCCCGCGCAGAGGAAGCGCGCTCGGCTCGGGGCGGCTGTAGAGGCCCACGGCCCCGGGGCAGCGGCGCGGC
>NW_010253314.1:83763-136738 GCF_000690775.1 Eurypyga helias | reverse complement strand
GGGGGGGTGGGGAAGAGGACATTATTATTGTTCATTCCCTTCCTTAAATTCAGTTTTGCCCCCACCCAGCAGAGCCCTACACCCTTCCAAGAGAAATAATTGTGTAGACAGGAAAAAAGGGGCCTCAGGCCCCCATAGGTATTTTGGCTAAGTCACCCAGTTCCCCCTCATCACTCCTGATGCACCACAATCCCTCTTCATACTCCAATAATCACAAGCTAGCCCTAACTATTCTGTTTCTCAGCCCATCCAGCATACTTCCAGGTGACTTCATTAAGCAGACATCATTAAACACCACTTCAATTACCAGCCTGATTAAGACAACAGCATGCCTAGCTTTCAAGCCAGAAAATTGTAAATAAAAGCAAAGAAACACTTAGCACTGACAATACTTACAGTCTCTTTTGTTCTCAGCCCATTAATCACTGGCTCAGGTTAGGGAGTTTAAGAACAATTTGGCAATAGTATAACTTCAATAAAGCTCAAGAAAAAAACCTCTTTCTTTTTAAAAATGTATAGATATGCCTTTAGCCATACTTCAGAAATGGTTTAGAATTCATTTCTAAGCCAGAAACTGTAACAATACATCTTATTATTAAATGTGAAACAGGGATTCTGCTGCCAAATAAATCTCCAGTAGTACAAAGTCCTCCAGGACTGTCTTCTGTTCCACCTCCAAGTTTTTTTCATCACATGTGCCTAAGGCCCAATTCCTGCAGTAAGTTTTCCCACCTCCAGAGCCTCTCTCCTCCACCTCCTCCTTTCCACTCCTATTGTTTGGTTATTTGTTAAATCATTTTTGTCAAGATAATTGGACTTTCCAGAGCTTGATGCACTTATTTAAGGTGAAAAGGACATATTTGCTTTCTCACACAGAGCCACTGAATCAATTTCCCTCCTGGCAGCCTCCCTCTAATAAAAATATTTTTCTCTCTTTTTACTTAAAAGCTCATAAATACCTCTTTGGTAGAAAAAGTCTCTAACCTTTGTGCCTCACTGCTGCACCTTTGTGAACGGCAAAATGAACTCACCAAAGCTATAGACTTCGGAAAGACAAATTGTGTGTTTAAACAAGTTTGCCTTCAGCAATCCCTTCCCTGTTTTGCCTCCTGCAGAGCTTACCTGTTGCTCTTGCGTCTGGACCCCTTCCTTGTGCCCAAAGCATTTTCGAACAGAGGTGAAAACACCAGAAGCAAAAGGGTTTTTCTTCCTCCTAAATAGAATACAGACAAATATTTGCTAATGCCAACATATATTGTTTTCTACTTCTTGGCTGTTGAAAAGTTTATGATCAATGTTCCAAAATAAATGAGTATGTGTTAAGTGTATGCAAATGGATCTATGTGCTGGGAATATGAATGCTATTGTGTATTACCTGGGAATCACCAGCTATGAATTTCCACTGGAAAGTGATGTTTCTCATTCTTGTAAAAACTAAGCAATCTCAATTTTACGTGGAAGTATGAGCAAATAATTCTGCAAGTAACTATATTAAAAAAAAATCTGTAATTACTAATAGATTTCATGCCATCAAACATCACACTTATATATAAGTTAGGGGAGTTGGCCAGGAGGGAAATAACTCTACAGGGACAGGCTGGGCATCAGTTGGTGAGTGGTTGTATAATTATTTTTCCCCCTTTTTTTCCTTCTTCTCTTTTCCATTACATAGTATGATCATTAATATTATAATATTTTCACTACATATTATTATTGTTATCATTATTACTATTAGTGGTAGTGTTGTTAATTTATTTCACTTATTTTCAATTAGCAAACTGTATCATTACAGGGAGGTATCATTAAAATGAATCTGAAAAGAGTTGAGGATCCAGCCTAAATTTGTTACTTATGGTATCATCTGCTATATCTTTCTCATGCTACAGGGTAGTTGTCAAGTAGTTCTACTGCAACACCTATAATAGTGGACACAGGGGTGTGCCAAAAAAAACCCTAGAAGACCCAAATTAACTCAGATTAAGCCATTAACCCTACTAAGATTCAGCTTTTATTTACACTACACAAGGTCAAGGGTGTAGAAACCATTTTATTACTATGGATTTGCAGTCCTTTTATAAGTTTGTGTCATAGCCCGAACACTAAGTAGATGTACAAGTTCAGTGTTCATTATTCACTCAGCAGAAGCAGTAACAAAACTTAATTTGCAATGAGAAACATCATTGCTGTTAGCAACCCTTCGTGGTTTAATTACAAGTCTCCATCTATGCTTCTTCATGGAGCTCCCCTTATATTTTTCTTTAACTCCAAGCTCTTTAAAATGTTTGCTGTCACAGATAGTTTATGCTGAGAGAAAAAAAAAATATGCTTCACAAGAAAATATTCTAACTCTATTCTTGGATATACATTACAGATTCTATACCTCCTTCATTTTTCAGAACAGAGTACACAGAAAACAGCTCATTGCCATTTTACCTCTAAAGGTGCATTCTGGACTTCCTTTCCTGTAAGTGGAAGTTTTAAAACTTAAGAAAGGTGATTTAGAGCAGAAAGGCAGCAAGATATTAATCTGCTTAAAATTTTTTCTATGTTCTGTCCTTTGTTTTCCGCATCCACTGCGTGTGTATCACGTAGGGTATGTAACTGTCAAATCTGATTTTGCAGTGAAAAATTTATGTGTAGGTTCTTTACACATATTGAAGCATATCAAAACAGAAACTAAACTGAAAGCACCAAAATTAGAAAATTTCTTCTAAATTGTTATGTTTTTAAGACAAAACGTAGTAATTTTGTCTTAAAAATTTGATAAAAACAAAGTCTCATAAAAGTGTCTTGGAAATGAAAGAACTGAAAATGTTTTGATAAATGCTCCCAAATGTTCTCAAAAATATTTTATTTGCAAAATTTATGAACTTTTCATGTTTCTGAGAAAACAACTAGTCTGCTACATCCAGTGGAAAAGCAGTGTTTCAACATTGACCAATTTTCAAAAAATAAAGGAAAAATGTGACATGTTAAAAATCTAAATAGCAAGCAATACCATAGAATGTCTGACTAAATCTATGTTATTATGATTCTTGAAATGAATTCATAACATTAGCTGTGATTATGCACTACAGAATGAAATTTTGATTCACAGAATGGAATAAATTCAATGCAGTGCTAGATCTTGAAAACAGGTTGGTACACAGACCTTTGCAGAATGTTTGGAGCTTTGCAGCCAATGTTTGCCAAAAGAAGCCTCTGGATAACGCAATATGTTCATTTTAATGTCTCCCTCTTCATAATAAACTGACCGTGAAACTGCAGCACAATAGCCATTGGTCAAGATTACTGTTGTGAACCTGAAGTGATAAACATGTATATTATGACTAAAAATAGGTATAAAAGCAAATTATAAAAATAACATGTATATTTAAAACCAGCAGTCCTACTTAAAAAGTTTTTAGTATTATACCAGGTTTGCACATTTTAGAATTATTATATAAATTATATACTAGTGGGAATATGAAAAATATTATTTATTGGTGTTTGGTATTAAGTAAAAAATTATCTCAGTAACTAAATCCCTCAGGCTGAGTATTCATTGGAATGATACATGTCATTGCTCAGCCAACTTATGATACAAACTGAATCTGTCTTTCCTCTTTAAAAAAAAATGTTTGCAAAACCAAAACAACACTATTTCTTCCAAAGTCTGAACTAAGTAAACACCTCGTTCAAAAAATCCCTTCTTTGGCATTTTGTCATTGTTGTTGTACATTCTCTGGTGGTATTTGGATATCTTCCTTCAGAAGAAACAAACGTGTTCTTTTCCAATGTTGTAATTATTGTTATAGCCATTAGAGGCTTCTGACTTAGAGACAGCCACTCAGTAATTAGCTGTCAGCTCCTGTGCCAAGGCAGCAGTGGGAGATGTAACACCACCAGCAGCACCTGTACAACCACCTCACTGGATGGAAGTATGGAGAGATGGGGGCCAGCCAGACATGGCTGGATTCGAATGCACTGAGTTAGCAGCAGGAAAGCATCCTCAGAGTCCCTGGACTTGTGAAATACAGTGATTGTCATCATAAGCAATGGTGGTTACTAACTTGTCTGATTTCCCACAGCTTTGCATCATTAAGGAAAGTATTATAATTTTACTAAATCCTTCAGCATGTGGATTCTGCCTAATGGGCATTTGTCAGATCAGTTATTAGCATCATATTATTTGGCATGTCAACCTGGCCATAAAATTAATTGCACTGACTATGGATTTCAACATTTTGATAACATTCTCAAGTTCCTAATGTTTCCATGTGGTTGAGGAAAGAGGCAATAACAGTCAGCTGAAATGGAAGTTACAACTACTAATAACTTCATATTTTATCAGGATGACATCACATTTTTTGCACAGATATATTTCCTCTTCCTCCTGTAAGCAGCCTTTTTTTTTTTTTTCCTGTACGTCAGAGCCAAATAAGTAATATTTTCAACTGCCAGCACTGGATAGAACATAAGAATGGTGAAACTACCAGCAGGTACAGGAAGCTCTCAGCACTGTGCAAGACCAGCTTTCTCCTGTACATAATTGATATATACTGGCACTGAAAAAAAGCCAGAGCATGTAACAGAAAAATTGGGCTGAACTCTTCACTGGAGTAAATGCACCCAATGTTATTAACAGGGATAGTGGTTTAAACAACCAGGGTATGAACCAGAACATGCACCACAGTAGCCCAAAGCTGCTTTTCCTCAAGATGTAACCACTTAAGTCCAGCTTTGGAATAGCACTATGATATGCCAGGGACAGATTAAGGAGGTTTAAACCAAGACACCATCACTCTGATGAAGAACTCAAAAAGGACATCTTACCCACACACATAGGTATGTGTCTCCAAAAGATGCTCCACACTCAGGTCTGTCCCACAGAGCAGCTTCTCAGCAGTTAATGCCAGAGTAAAAGAAAGCCTGCCCACATGATGCAATGAACGTACCAAGCATCAGTTTTAGAAAAACTGAATCCTGCCACAGTTTTGCAAAATAACTACTCCCATTCCTATGCAATCTCCCTGAACTCCTGACTGATTAAGAACCATAAAAAGTGGTTGCACTTGAACCTTGTTAACATATTTGCTGTAAGCAAAATCAAGATGGCTACAAAAAATAGCTACTTTCAAAACTAGAAGGATAGAACACACGTCTAGAGATGTGTGGAAAAAAGACCAGCTCTCACAAATATTTGCTAATAATGCCAATGGCTTTGTGCTCCCTTGGTGAGTTTAAAAAACACAAGTTACCTCAGAACATCATCTACCCGAGCTACACTAAATCAATACTGGTAAATATTCTCAGAAGGTTACTTTCCAATGTTTTCCACCAGAAAAAGCAAGCATTTGACAAAAAGGCAAGAAATATCAAGCTAAATGGCATTTTTATCCAATGTATTCACACTTAAAACACTGAGGATAAAATGCTTAGTGTTTCAAACACAGGAGGTGGAAGCACAAGTATCAGCGGGCTCCAGCTTTGTTTCTTGCCTGGAGCAAGGTAACTGCTTCTCCAAGCATGGAAACTGAGGCATCAGGTGGAAGGACTGGCTTGCTTTCTTGCCTCATTCTGCATGGATTCAGCTGACTTAATCCATCCAGCTTGGATGTCTGGATGGAGTTTTTACTTCCATGCCTGAGAAAGGGACAATGGACAAAAAAAACAGCCACTTGCAGGTGAATTTGTGTGGCAGTTGCCTGGCAACTCACAGCAGGAAGGAATTTAAATCCAGCATTAGCAGCTCTTTTTAGAGGAGATGAAACTGTGCCAGGAGTTTTTATCTGTGGGAACAATGGAAAATAGCTTCTTTGTAAAAACGGTACATGAAGAATATATCTAAAGCGTGCCTCTGTCCAAAGGGAACCATAATGGGACTTAACATATGCAATAGAATATGAAACTCAAACACTACTATGAACTGCCTGACATTTGAGTACAGGTTCAGAATTTCCCAAGTCAAGCAAATAAAGTATTGTTCAAATACCACATACATTTTTTAATTAAAAAGCCCAGTGTAACCAAAGGAGGAAAAAAGCCATTGATGAGACAAAGATAGGTTACAGCAGGGTACAAGAATTCTGAGTGGATTCTCTTCCCTAGTGACGTCACCCAGCAGCAGATAAGTGCAAACCCGAGAGCTTTAGGCTCCAAAATGCTACAAAATGCTATACAGAATCTTTAGCTGATGATGGACTGAGTTAGAGATGGTAAACATTTTGAGAGATAATATTTTAAATAAGAATTCATTTTCTGAGAGAAAAAAAGAAAACACGGTTGTGTGTGTGTCCCATTTGTATTTTCTACTGGAGAAAAAAAATTTATATCAATTTCACACAAAAAAGTAATAGAGTAAATGAAAGATTTCATTTCAGGGCTATTTTAACCCAAGTCAGGATATTTCTTTTCACTGAATTGATCTGGACAGCTTTGTTTTCAAACTACTTTAATTGAAAATATGAAAATGAAATATTCCATTTTTCTCATAAATAATTCCAAATTGCTGGTCCAAAAAAGATTGGAAGCTTTCAGCTTTTCTTGTTCTGACTGTGTACAAACAAAATATTTCTGTGATGTAAATGTCGAGTTTCATTTAAATCAAAATATAACCTGAACAGCTGCAAAACCATTACAAAAAATTTCAAAGTAGCAGACTCATGATTTTAGCTTTTTGCTAACTCACCACTGATTTTCTGTATAAATTCTAGTCTATTATCAAGGGGCTGAATTTTAAAATGTAGCTTTAAAGGTGGTTGTAATTAGACACGTAAGATTTAAATTTTTACTACAGTGACAGGTCAGTCACCAACTGTCAGACTGAAATCTCTCTCCCTGCAAAGTTTCATAAATACTGTATGTCATTGAAAAGTGACAACCTCCAATGTCCTTCAGCTCACAGCTGCTTTTGATACTGTACTCACTAAATACTGTGCTTTAGTTTACCCATTGGGATTCTCAGGTGTAATTAACTCTACATTATTAGTTAATAAAAGATGCTGTATAAACGCAAAATAATTCATAAAAATAACACACAGTGACCCTTCTTTGAACTAAGACATGTCCTCCATGAAGAGCACCTTTCAGAAATACGAGGCTGTGGGAAGACTGTTAGAATGGTGAAAGAGCTGACATTAATGTCCCTGGCACTAGCATAAAACACTTATCTACCACATTCAAATGAGAATTTTTTAGAAAATATCATAGGGTCTATATAATATTCAGCAGTTTTCTGAAGGAGGGAAGAAAGTTAATGTCTGACTTGAATAAGGTGCAAATTACATACCTGGTTCTGCAGCAGTCAGGAAGACAGAACCACTAGGAACAACAGGTCCCAGTATCTGCAGGACTCTAGGAAAAGATATTTAAAATTAAGAGATCACCATGTCACACATTTATTTTGCAAAATGAAGTAGAAAGACAATATATAAGCCAAGAGAAAAAAGAACGAGCAGGTTTATACTTTAAAATATGGCATGGAGTAGTAGCCGTTTTCTGAACTATGCAAAAGCAAGAGATTATAAATACTCTACTCCAATAACAATTTTCCAAGGCAATTTTTTCATATATGTCTTTGATATTCTTCTTTACTATCATCCCCCAAACAAGCAGGACTTCCCGACAGATTAAGACTGCACATCAATCAAGGGAGGAAAAAAAGGGGGAGGGGGGAGATTAGCCAGAAACATTCTAGTCGTGATACTGATAGTAACCACTGTGATCAGAAATTAGCTGATCTAATTCATATATGACTCTGCATAGAAGTGAATTACATCTCAATTCAAGGCTGAGAAAGGGAATATTGTAAGACAAGGCAAATGACAAACACGCTGGGACTGTAGGCAAGCAGTAGGAAGAACATCACAGGAACACACATTTTGGCTAGTTATTAACATGGTAGCACTTCTCTTCCAAGACTAATCCAAAGAAAAGACAATTACCGCTCAGCGTTATTTTCCTTACTGTGAACATGATCATCTGTTTTGAGACAAAAATGTGTCTTTTTTACTATGAAAATGCAAAATATGACTACACCAGCATCAGTCCAATGGGGAGCAGACATGGAGTGTTACGGATATGTCTGAAGTCAAGATGAATAGTGGAGATCAAAGCAGGGAGAATAATCTCTTAAATTTAGCCTCTTTTGAGTGTAGGAACATTCAGGAAGGAAGCTGGAGATGTGTCAGTGTAAAGGATTACACTTCTAACAGAACACCGTGACTACAAAAGCAGCCAGGAAGCCTTCCTTCAATAATCTCAGCAAAACACTACTCTGCAGACCATATCACACCTGTCTGGCTTTTCCTAACTAGTCAAAGTTTGTAGTTGTAGTAATAACTGTTGTATTAGTGAGTTCCCAAACACTGATAGTTCCTTGTTAGCATAAACACTCCAGGACTGTTGTTGTTTGGGTGGAAGTGTAATGAAAGAAACCTTTAACTTCTGCCTTCAGCCGTATTTGAAATAATTCCTTCGCATAGACAATCACCAGTCTTACCTCACACCAATACAGTCTAGATCCCCATTTGGGTTGAAAAGGGTTCCATGCATCTTTCAAAGCCCAAAAGCACTGGCTGCTTATGTGCAAAGAAAAGCAAAACCTATGTGATACTTTTCAAACTGTTAATAAACCCACCACAGTGAACATTCAAATTTTAATTTGTCCCGAAATGCCACTTGTTCATTACCTAAGATCTCCCCTCTTTGGATTTTGAGATGTCCAAGACAAGTCTTTAATTTAAAGAAGTTTAGTTCTCTATCGTTCACTTAAAATAAGTAAGCAAATAAATAAATAATGAACTGTGTGCATTTAAAGTGTTCGGGCTTCTTTCTGTTCATCCGCATAATGCCAGTAGTGGTGCAGGACTCGAGATGTGCTGGCACCGTGCAAGCAGGACAGAACTGCTGCTGCTGCCATGGCTCCAGGCAAGGAACTGTCCTGCAGCAAAGGCGGCACAACTACACGGTAAACGGTCACTCAATGGTCTCCCCCAGATGTCTTTGTCTTCTTTGTTAAAATATTACAAAAATCTGGGGATATACCAGACAACAGAGTAGCCCACAGGCAGCCTCCAGGAAGCTGCTGTAACTCTGAACACTGCTTTAAATCTGAAAGCTGCTGCATGTGTTTCTGTCTATGACAAAAGCTGTTTTAATCTCTGGAGCATCACAGAATCTCTTCCAGATCCTTAACACCACATGCTTAAGTATGTCTTTTAAACAACCTTATAACATAACCACAATTAATCATATTCACATGTGTATGTAAAGCTAAAAATAAGAATAACTGTCTATGAAGAATGATGTCACTAGATGTGGGTTACTATGGAAAATACTCCAACAATGCTAATGTGGCAGAGAGGTAATTTTTGGTTTTCCTATCCAAAAACATTCCTGAACTTTGCATTTTTTGGGATACTGGTCTCAGAGAAAATACCACAATAATTTGTCCACAACATTTGAAAAGGTTGTGGATTTTAAACACACAGTCACAATCACTAGCATCTACTAGGCTAATTCATTTTGATGGCAACACTTGGCAAGGAGCTGTTTTCAAGTAAGAAAAAGAACAACAGTTTACAACTTCCTATTTTAAGATCAGTCCGCAAAAGGCTTGTAAAATACACTTGTCTCCACGGTCCTTGAAAATGTACTAAAGAAGAATCAAGACAGAATAAAAATCTAGGTTAATGCAGAGTGAAGCATGTACAGCCGTGACAACAGAGGATGGATGGAACTTGATATTTTCTCAAATGGGACATTGAACATCACAAGGAAAATAAACGAACTACCAAAGTTCTTATTAGAGACTTGCAAACATACCAATAGCTTAAGCTACTGATAAGTAGCGGATCGATTTCTTGGAAGATAATTAAGAGAACTAGCCACCTTAATCTTGTGCTTTCACTGATGGTTTCCAAAATATTTGTTTGTAAATAGATGCTTTGTTCTCTAATTAATTTGGCTGCTGAGGCATATTACATAATTTTATTAGAGGAGCCCACTGGCATTTATTTAGTAAATCCCCATTTTATGAGTTTTACACCTACATCTACATACCTACCCCAGCTAAAACTCTTGGGCAAAGAACAAAATTCTTGAGAAAACTCATTTTAAGAAATGCAAAAAGAAGGGGGCTTTTTCATTCATGGTTACATTTTTATGACCTGCAAGAAGAATTTCTAGGATTTCATTTCCTTTTTCTAGGATTTCCTATTTCTAGGACTGTCAGTATTCCTAAGAGAGATCTGCAAAAAGGAAACAGAAGAAAGTCAATTCCTTCAGAATAGATCCCATTATTTGTCAAGTGTGTATCGTCTTGCTAATTCTCAGCTGATTTCCTCCAGTTTAGAACCTTTACTCATTCAACATCATTAACTCACTAGCATGTAAAAGAACGTGTTTGGGTTTTTGTATTTTAAACACCATCTCTATTCAGATATGAAATTCAGGATCCCTTGATATTTTTCAAAGGCACCTCTCTATCAGCTTTATGAGGACTTCAGAGAAAATTTACTACACTGGACAATGAATGAAATCTGCCAAAAAAAAAAAAAAAGATTTAACGCTATCAGAGTGATTTTTTTTTTTTTAAGAAGTTTTCACTACACAAAGATTTACAGTATAACCCAGTATTATTGGAAAGTAAAATCCATAAGGTCAATAGCACAGTCTGAAGATCTGCCTTGAAATGTATTTACATAATATGGAAAATAGCTGCACTAGAGTGAGATTAGAAGCATATATAAACACTTAAGTACATACTTAGGTAGTCTCATGTATTATACAGTGTCTTTCTGCAGAAGTTTCATGCACATTTGGCTTTTATTTTTTCGTTTTTTTTCTCCACTAAAGGCCCAACAGCAGCAGTATGAAGTCCCCTGCCTTGCTGTATAATTTTACTTCTGCAGCATTTTATTTCCATTATTTGTAATACATGACCACAGAGAAAATAAGGACTATCCTGTCCCAAGCAAGCTTAAAAACTAGTAAAAATAGTATTGGAAACATAATTTTGTACTTTGTGTTCTGGAAGAAGTAGTAATTATTCTTGTACTGCAGGAAGAATGATCTAGAGGATGCACCCAAGAGAGTGAGATGGCAGATTGGTGAGAAAAGACACTGTGATGATGATACGTCAGGAGACTGCATTCCCATTGGAGCCCTAAACCTTAAATCGGGTTTCCTTGCAAGTACCTCTAAGGAGATATATAATTCAGATATCACATACATACCAAATCCCACAGCATAAACCAGGATATAGATTAGAATTGCCTAAATGTGGCTTTCAAATTTCCAGTAAACAGAAGAACAGAACAGTTTGCTTTTCCTGAATTTTCAAGTGAAGAAGCACTTGTCACACAAAGGGAGCATGTCAAGTCCACAGACAAGTTGTCCTGAAATTCCCAAGTATGTTGCCATTGTATACTACCATCCTGTCCTTGCACAGCAATCCTTAAGAAAGGAAGGTCACAGGTCAGCACACAGCCTTGCTTTATGCCAAAATGGGGTTGTGAGACAAGGTATTCAGCACGCAGCAAAGCTTTTCAAAGTGCAAAAAATGTCTATTTGTGGATTAATAACCTCCAGCACTTTCACCCTACATATTCAGGAGGTCACAGTTTAACTCAGCCTTCAAATTGGCAGACATGCAATTCCATCCTCCAACAGCTGCTTTATTATGTTCTATACGTAATTAATTTTTCTTTGGGGCAAACAGGAACATGGAAATTTGGCGGACTAGAAGACCAAAAAGTCAATAAATTGAAAACCTCACAGACTGAAGAATCCATCACAGAGAACAGCTCAAGACATGTGAGTTAGGTGCAGTGATAGCTAACATCAGCTAGAGAATGCCTCAGTCGGTGAAGTCCAGCAGGATTCCCTATGGAGACACTACAGAAGGTGCAGGTATCCAGGGTTCTGAAAACAGACCCAAAATCCTGGAGGTGCAGCTGCGGGCTTGGCTGTACTGCTGGTGTTTGGGTCCCTTGAGATTCCCATTGCTGACTTATTTTCCCACTCCATTAAGAATAATGGGTGCAAAACTCTTTTCTTTAGTGAGAAGTATCTCATTAAAGATTTGCACTTTAAATATGCAAAAGCCCAATACCTGCACTATGACTGACACTGCTTTCCAGCCTGACAATCCAAACAAATGAGATTAAAACCCTACTCCTTATATTAGGACTAGAGACAGGGGGTTAAACTGCTTATATCCTGGAAGATTTGGGGAAATTTTAATGAGAATATGAGAGAAAAAACAGGAAGAGTAAATCACAAAGACACTTGTTTTCCACATAAACATCCCCACTAAGAAACTCAGTCTATAGTACAAAGCAGCACAGCAGCAGAATCATGTTCTAGTTTCTCCATGCAAATTTACTTGAAACCTGAGGGACTTCAAAGTAAACAGTATTCCAGAAATAAAACATACAGCATCTGACCATTAATGAAGCTGAATAAAGAAAATGCATGTTTCAGCTGTCCTTACAAGGCCTGTTACTGACCATGGAGCACCCCAGCATCCTTGAAAAGTCTCTTAACACCACTTCCATAGTTTCTTTAAAAAGATTTTGGGTAGTTCTTGAAGCATATTAGCAATCCACTGAGGCTTGTGCTAAACAGGTCACCATTTCATTAATCTCTTTCGAGAGGCTGACAAATGTACCTTGCTGGGTCTTGAATCACACAACATAGTCCAAAGTTCCAGATCAGCTACAAGTGAGTTTTAACTGCTGCGCACAGTGGAACAACTTTTTAAGTTCAGAATTCAAATTATAAGGTTCCTTTACACAGGATGAACACCAGAGGTTGGATTCATAAAGGTAATTTTTCAGCCTTGTGTTGCTCAAGAAGTCAAACAATTTAACAAGAAACCATGGCAGTGCTTGTGGAATCTGCAATTCTGGAATCAGCTGCAATATCCAGCAGCATCATATGTATGAAATTAATAAGAGCTCAGTTAAAAATTCTCTGATTGTTGTCAATATTGTCCTCCATCCACAGTTCCTCTAGAAAAGCAACTACCTTTCTTGCACTGGGCAGCCTCCCACCTGCTTCAGAATAACTTCAATTTAATGAGAGTCTGTTTGCACCTTAAACAATATGGTTCATGGGAGAATCCTCACTGAACAGCTATTCAAAGTTAATACACTCTTCTCTAAAAGATTCCTACTATTAAAAGCTAAAAACCCAATTTCTTATTCTGAATTCATAAATAAGCAGCTCTTTTTCAAGAATGAAAATCCACTGAAATCAATGAGAATTTGCTGACGCCCTATGCACACAGCAGCCAGAACATACATTACACTCAAACAACTACTTCGAAAAGTGATTTCACATGTTGAAAGCCCTAATCTTCTGATTTGAAGACCTATAATAATAAATAAGTTTTCATGTAGCTTTAGTTTACTTCCTAAATCTCAAGCAAAAATAATGTAATGACATTAAGCAAAATGAAGAAATAAACAATTTTTCCATGCTAGGAATGTGTTCATCTGATCACATAACATCCAATATAGTGTGCAACAATTCAGTAAAAACTGTATGTACCTCAACAAAACATATCAGCACATCAAAATGCTGTAAGAATAAAGTAAAAAAAAAAAGAAAAAAAAAACCCAGAAGACATGAAAAATATCTATTAAACTATTCTTTGTTCTTTTTATCTATACACACAATATCTCTAAACAGTGGTTCATCCTGGTGAGTAAAACACACAGGTCCGTCCTTTGTAGTGGTTTTTTTGGTACTTGCTGGAAATGATACTTTTTCCTGCCTTCATTTGGAAGAATTTCCCTATGCAGAGAAAAAGGTGTATATACTACTGAAGTACCACCTAATCCTTTACAAAATGTGTTATAGAAGCAGCATTAAAAGAGGTCGTGACCATTTAATAAAACTTATAGAATGCAACAGGTTTTCATTTTGCTTTTTGAGGATTTCCCACTGCAATGAAGTTGTGTTATGTATTAAAAAACCCTGCTCTCTTCAAGACTAGAAGCTGTTGGCCCTCCAATGGGCAGTTAGAGCTGAAAACTTCCAAGCTAACCCTATTATAGATACATATAACCGTTTGTCTGCTCCTGTGTATAAGGCAAGTAATCCTTACAGGGTTTACATAATTTTTATTACCTTTATTTTTGGTGGAGAATTACTGACATTCTAGCTGGAGACTAAGTATAGCACAAGTCAAAGGAAATGCGAGATGGGGACAAATGCATCACTTCAGCAGTCTTAGGACAAAAGTTCTGTCAAATATTTTTTGATGCTTGTTCTTCAATTTTCCTTTGCCTTTCAAATCTTGTGGTTATGGTAAAAGTGATAGCAAAACCAGACCACATATTAGACTGCCAAACCAAGAGCAAGATCTTACCCTTGGGAGCTTACTCAGTAACAAAAACTACTACATTATTATATCAAAGAGTTTTGATTATTTAATGTGGCAGGGGGATACTAATGAGAATAAATTCCTATGGTAGATAAATATGCAGTAGCTTGGCATTCATCCAACTGGGGAAAAATCCAGGTCAGCACCTGGAAAATTATCAGCAAGAACAGTGAAAACAAGAACACTTTCTTGGGGTCTGTAAAATTAGAAGTCCACTCATGAACCCTGTCGCAGTTAGCACCACTTATGATCAGATGTCTTTAAAGAGGAATATCCATCGATAGAGCTTCCATGGAAAATTATTAAGCAATAATGTGTGCAAAGTTCATAATGGTGTTTTCATCAATTATGGTAAAGAGACCAATGAGATGATGTGGTAAAAAGTAAGCGCTTTTTTATTTAACCTCATTCTGTAAACATGAAGGTGAAAAGATTATTGCCTTAAGGGTCAGGAGAAGATGCCACATCTGTCTTCACCTGTGCCCTAAGATTAGATTTATCTGAACTCTGTCTCAAAACAGTGGGCAACATCAAAGGGGCACAGGGCCTCGGAATTACTAGAAATTATGCAAACATTTTGAACATTTTTTGTGGTAGAATACAATAGAGTTGGCTTTTCAATGAAATAATCTAAAATAATGGAAGAGTTGTAAAAAAGAATGGATAGAGAAAGTGAGGAAAGGTGTTTTGTTTATAGCTAAACTTTCTGTTGAAATATCATCCTTTTCACAACACATTCTGTGGCAGAAGAGAACCTGACTGCAATCAAATATAATTCATATTGTCATTCAGGAAAACTCTAGTAAAGGTACTAAATCATGACAAGCTTGTATAGGTGTGGATAATTTCAATGGAATAAATGGCTTAAATGAGAAACTGAGGGAATTTATGAAATAAGGACCACGATGAGTTTGAGCTTCAAGCTACTTTTAAGCGTAAGAAGCTTCTGCTGAGTGACAGGTAGGACAAACATGTCCAGGATTCCCTGGATGCTTGCTTTCTACCTAGAAAACCTAGTCTGGAGGCAATAGTAAAGATGGTTGCATTTTATCTGAGTTATCAATCCTCCAGAAATCCTGAGCTATTGCTCACATATGACAAATCCAGCCATTCAGAAGCTTGGTTTACTAAAACAGTGTGCATCTATGTTACATACATAAAATTAAGCAACACATTTGGACTTGTTGGACTTAGTTGTATTTAGGTTTGTTGGACAAGTACAAAACATCTGATTTACTACATGGCGCAGTTGCTACTAATAAATAAGTCCTGATAAAACAGATTGACTGAACGGGGCAGGTTTCCTGTACAACACTTGCAGACATATTTCTGCACAGGAAATATCACAGAGGCATTCTAATCACCACATATGGAAGTGCAGGACCATAATTCAAGAACTGTATCCACATTACAACTATGGAAAATGTTGTAACAGTACATAGATTCCAAAATAGTAATGTCTCATATAATCAATGTTTTATAGACACCCTTTGTATTAAAAAAAGAAAAATAAAAACCAACCAGACAGTCATGCAAGGCAAAGCTCATTTCTTTAATCCCAGTAGTTTTGTTCCAGCACAGAGAGATGTGTCTGGAATGCAGATGTGGCTGATTCTGCTGGGGTGAAGGTGGTTTGTCTCATTATTACTTGGAGGAGGGGATGGTGTTTCTGTGTTCTTAACTTACATAAAGCAATATAAGAAAAAATTCTTCAAGATGAATGAAATAAATACAATTAAACACATTAAGGACAATATACCACTATTTAGTTATACTTGTGAATATAAAGTTTCATCACACCATTGTACAACTGCTCCCTGGGGAGGTTCCTAAATGGGAACCTCCCAATTTTCTTTCAAAAATAAGTACAGGAAAATAGCAACTCAACCTGGACTCATTAAAAATTTCAGTGTAATAAAATAGTTTTGCACATATTTAAAAAGGAAAAAGGTGCTGTTTATAGGTTACATCTGCTCAAAGACAACAATAATGTGATATGATTTGCCTATTTCTGCAGATTTGGCAAATCACTGTCTGCAAGTGAATTTTCAAATTCCTCCCCTTTCTTTTTCGGTTCTTTAGGAAAACAGATTTTCCTACAGGAGAGCCTGCTATTCTTTTTCTTTTGAAGAAATGAAGTCAGTTTAAGCATAACTATTTCTCATACTGAAACACTGACTATTATAGGGTATGAGTTCAGTAACACCCACCCACTCCCTTTATTTGGGTTGATAAAGATAAACTTCTATCAGGGAAGTGTGGGGGCTGACCCTGGCTGGAGGACAGATGGCCACCAAAGCCTCTGTCACTGCCCTTCTCAAGTGGGCAAAGGAGAGAGCATACAATGAAAGGCTCATGGATCGAGATAAGGGCAGGATCACTCACCAGTCACCATCACAGGCAAAACAGACTCGACTTGGAGAGATTAATTTATTACCAATCAATACAGAGTAGTATAATGAGAAATAAAACAAAACCTTAACACACATTCACCCCACCTCTCCTTTTTCTAGGCTCAGCTTTGCTCCCCATTTCTCTTCCTCCTCCCCACCAGCAGTGCAGGAGAAAAGCTAAAAATAAGAGGTGTCTCCTGCTAGCTGTCTACCTATGTATTTTATAGAACATTCTCTTTCAAATGCACCTGTGCGATTAGAATTTTCAATCGTACATGAAGTTTTTCAGTTTTAGATATCACAATAATTTTACTGACATATGATCACAAGGGACTTTACATTGCCAAGCAGGATTTAGGAAATTCTAGAAGGCAGTAGTGAATACCCATAGGAAGTCAATTAACAGGATATTTAAGGCTAAAAATCTCAAACACAGCAAGGACAAGCTTTGAGGAAAAGACATTAGAAATGCATGTTCATTAAAGTAGAGAGACTCTAGAACATTACTAATTGCTCTGACATTGCCCACTACCTCAAGAAGCAATGTTTTCCTAATATTCACCTATTCCACTTCAACAGTATATATCCTTGAGACAGCACTTTATTAATGCCTATAGAAAAACGTAAGTGTATGTCACCGCATGAAATACTGAACTGCTTAGTAAAAAAACATGCTGGGCCAAAATAAATTTACATGATTCAGTTCACTGGAAATTTGTGAGTAGCTTTTTGATATTTAATGTGCTGAGATAAAGGAGTTTAAGTTGTAAATACAGCTCTAATTTTTAAATTATGAAAACTGACAGGAGATTGAGTATTTATCCTTCTCAATGACTTTAAGAGACAGTGGCTTATATTATTGATGGCTGAAGACAAAAATTGAATTCATAGCTTCATATGCATAAATTGTACATTTTTAATCAAATTCATATTCATCCACCTATATATAATCCCACACTGACAGTCACCAAAAATACCATTAGCTGTTTGAGTATACAGTGGTTAGACATCTAATTATCAGCTGCAAAGTCTCTAAACGTCATAACATTTTAATATTTGCTGACTTTTTTTTTAATTGCTGGTGTTTAATAACATATATGGCTTTTCTCCTTTTCAGTTCTGAAGGAATGAATAATCTTCAAATCTGGTGCAGTAAGATTAACAACAGCAAACCACTTGTTTTACAGGGTTAGCAATACAGACTCCCTTTAGATATTCTCGAGAGCATCTTGATTCACTGACTGACAAAGGAAGAATCACTTTCAGTTTGTGTTCAAGCTCCTTTTATCATAAAGTAATTGCAAATAACATAAGAAGAAATTCTACAAAGGTTATGTCATTCATTTACCCCAAACTGACACCTAATGAATGGATTTTTTTGCAGACAATACCCATACCTGACTGGAATATATGTGGTTTCTCTATGCAAGTAATTTTGTACAGAATTGGATGGATAGCAAGGAGTCTAGGGCTGGATTTTATATTGCTTCAAGTGGCTTGTGCAATCATTGCTGCACATGTGGTGGTGGTTACTCCGGGGAGGGTTTTGTCTTATTCATAGAGTAGAGACTCTTTTTTTGATTGGCTGTCTGCACTAATTTAGTTTGGTATCCTCCCTAGGAGAGTCTGAATTGTATTTGAAGGTAATACAGAAATGCATCCTCCCTTTTTGCTCTGTATTAAAAAAATATTTCCACTGTCTGTCCGCCATGAGAAGCGCCACAGTAACTCTGATGTTGCCTGAACCAGAAAGGTGATGCAGACCGCAGGCTTTACCAGAACATCAGAACTAAGAGCAGAAACTAAGTCAGCCTCTGAAACAAAAGTCCAGACTCTGGTTATAAAATAGTGAGAAATCATTAAAGACTTTCTCAAATTATCTCTCTTTGAATCCAGTGGTATAATCCTGCTACGCTTTCCAACTTTTTAGTGGACTGGGAGGGCACAAGGAATCTCCTCCTTATTTCACACTTTCCTCTGTACATTGCTAGAACTTTAGCTTTGATTTAACTTGTATACTCTGTGCATAAAATGACAAAGTGGGAGGTTCAAACTCTTGTTTCCCTGAGCAGTAGGAAGAAATTATAAAGGTCAAGGAAAATACCATGAAACAGATGAACTGCAACTTGATTATTTCCAAGACAAGCAAATAAAAAAAGTTAGGAAAACATTGCCATTTACTCCTTGGAACAATTATTTGTGCAGTTATTTTCCATCCACAAACCTTTTTTCTTTTTTGTCAGTGTCTGTTATTCTCTGCCTCAAAGTGTGGAGATTGTACCCAGAGTTTTCATACTTTAACCTTTCCCACTTACGATATTAAAATAATAACATTGCATTTCTGTTTTAGATAAGATTTACAGATTTTATATAAAGGACATTTCAATTACATTCTACCTGCCCATCATAAATCTGCAGTTGCAGTGCAGTATTACTACAGTTTAACTATACATCATCTAATAACTAGAGCTATAATGTCTCTTCTGAAATTAGTCTTGCTACATCAGAGTAAGCATGGAAACATAAGCAGGAAATTTCAAAAGAGCATCCCAGTATTTACAGCTACATGGTCACTGCCTTATGCTCCTCATAAGCTATGAAGACCCTGCTAGTGCAAAAATCTGGAAAGGCTCAGGTACATAACCAGCACAGCCTGGCTGTTGCACAGGGAGTTGACCCTCCTGTTTCATTGACTCTCTCCTCTCTGAACTCATGGATACTGCACATGGGAAAGAGGGTATGTGACTGTTAATCACTTTCTGATATAGTGTTCCTTTACCCAAACTAGAGATACTGACAGGGAATACCTCTGGACCACATCTGTCCCCAAAATCTGCACATACCTGTCTTTAAAACAGGGGTAACTACTGAAATTTTCTTCTCTTAGTCTGATGGTGGAGGTCAAAATAAGACTACTTTCACTCTAAAGAGAACTCACCATCCTTAATAAATACTATTATCCACCTAATAATAGTGCAAGGTGTCCCTGCCCATGGCAGGGGGGTTGGAACTAGGTGATCTTTAAGGTCCCTTCCAACCCTAACCATTCTATGATTCTATGATTCTAATAAGCCTCCTGTATTTCACGTAATCTCAAGGCTATATAGCAAGAATGAGTAAATACTGACAATTTACTACAGGAAAATCAGCAAAAGAATGCAGAAAAGGGTGAGGAGGAGGGAAAAGAGAAAAGCTATTAATGTTTATATTATACATAGTTTTTCTGTCTTTGTGTTCTGGGTTATGCTTAGATCAGCAAGCTGGAGGACTGCTGTGCTGTCTCCTTCTGCTGCATAAGTGTAGCTTCCATTAAATCTAACTTTGCACACACACACACAAAGTAGTTGCAATCATGAGATACACAGGCTTGCCTGAATGCATTATGGCTTATATTCTTCGTACATAAACTGCCACAAGAGGAGAACGAGTGTGGCTGTTTGAACAAGTCTAATGTTGCATCTGGTAAGATTCACAGCGCCCACGTATATTGTACCATGAGGAAGTTGAGACAGATGCACCCAGAAAGACAACAGATTGTAGCATAAATATTAACAGTATGAACTTCTGGGGTTCCAGTTCTGATATATTTTGAGCACCCTTAGCAGGAATAATCAGCTGGCTTCTTACACCATACCAAGTTTAAAAAATTAAAAAAAACCCTAAATTTTCCTCTCCATGACTGGAATCTCTCACACAAATTGGACATGAAAAAAATCACACTTTCTATATTACAGCAGAAACATCAAGGCTAGAACACATATTTGGTGAATGGACACTTTATCTTCAAAAAATAAAGTTTGGTAACAAATAGAAAAATTGCTTAGCTAGGCCCTACATGTTACTACTGTCAAGAGTGAATTATACAGTTTTCTCTATGACTGGTCTTCTGAATCATTTATTGATTTATTAGATTAGCTCTTGATCCTGTCATAGACCAGCTTTGAAAGTACAGTAGCTCAAACTGGCGTCAATTCAAAGAAATGCTTTGAGAAAATTAATAGGTACCAGACATAATAAAATTAGATGTCAGTACATTAAACATTTTTTCCCCATGACTGGTCATCACAAAATATCATAAAATCTGTCATAATAAAGGGCATACTGTTATAAATAGGCTGATGAGGCATGAAAAATCATACATGATTTATTTTACCATTATAAAACTAGGTGGATGAATAGTCCATTCAAAGGCGCAAACATTTTTGTTATTAGACTTCTGTTTTCCTTAATTGTTTACCATAAATGAACAAGTCAGGATGAGATTTTTATATCCAGAAACATAATTTCAATCCCAGTTGACTAGAAATTTGTATTTCATTAAGTATAGGAATTTTGAAGGATAACCTAATAAATATCATGACCTAAATAATTTTTGCCATCTAATGAAGTGAGCAGGAAGAGCCTTTGGCATCAGCTGTGTTCATGACTTCCCGGGATCTGTGAGAACACAGGATGAAGGATGACTACATGGTGGCATGCACCTAAGGAACCCATATTAAAAAAAAAAAAAAAAGAAGCTGTAGCCATATTTTAATGTCACTTGACTTCTCTTTTGTGTTTGACAATCATCAGTTTAAGGAACACCCGAGTTGGAGTTTGTAACCAGGTCTTTGTTTTTAATTGCTACAAATGAACAAGTTATTGTGAACCTGTACCTTTCACTTTTTAATAATCTTCAAGCTATGGCCCACCATGGCAATGAACACAGAGCATAACATGCTGTTTTAGGTGGCTGGGGCAGGGTGGGAAAACATTTCTGATTCAGTTTAAATTTGCTACTTACATAGGGAAAATACAAACAAAAGCACCCCACACTGATTTTTATAGTTTGCATACTTAAAGACTTAAGGTATAAGTGATCTCTTTCTCCTCCCTTGGACAAAGCCTCTGGCAAGATTTGTGTTCTTCCCCTTGGAGGATATAACTTCAAAAAAAGAAAAAAGAACAGGTGAATTGTAACCCTTGGAAAGCAACACACTGCTTAGAGGCATTAATAGTTTCTGGCTGCTTAGCAAGTGCCATTTTCTCCATCTGTCAACAACATGGTATTGATAGCACAAATACTCATTTCTCTGTGTGTGGGATACAGAAAAAATTGTGTTCATTTTGAGAAAGAAATAAACCAGTCATACGCCTAAAATTAAGTGACTTTGTTTTCTACCACAATGATTTAATATGTGGTTTGATGCTACAGACAAATAAGCTGCAGCTGCTGGATCACTGTTGAGGGCATTTGGACAGTTTAAAGATGCATTAAATCTTCTAAACACCTGTGACCAAACGAGTGATGTAAATTAGTCTCAATTTCTTTTGGTTATATGGTAAAGTTAGGTATATTATGATTTTTTTTTTAATTAAGATACTAAAACAGATTGTCAAAGATTTACTTAGTGATGCACTGTTTTATGTTATTTTTCTCAAAATTAATTCACCACCTGTTTCACAGTTTTTTTATGCGTATGCCAGTGTCTGAAAAATCCTTAGTTGAAAAATAGCTCAGCCCACAAATAATATGCAGTATTTTACAAATATTCATAATGGCAGAAAACTCTTCAAAGTAGATTTTTATCAGCTCTTCACTTCAGAAGTTTTAAACGTATTCCAAAATCAGTGAAGAATTCAGCTACATTAGTATGGAATATCAAACCAAATATTATCTAATAAAGAATTTATCTTCATATTACTAGTAGTCTAAACCAACACAGACAATGAAAACACTTTCAGTTTCTTGAATAACAGAGGGTTACATGCCATAGGGAGGCAACACAGCAAGAGCTACTTCAGGAGGATTATTCAGCAGAAAAAGTTACAAAAAAGTATAAAGTTCCTGTCCCATCATGCTTTCTACAACTGGAAAGGCAGAAACATGAGGGAAATTGCTGGTGTCTCTTACCCTTTTGGAAGCTTGGAAAGCTGTATTAATGTACTCAGGGCTTCAGAAAGGGCATTCATAGCTAATTCATACCACTATTTCATATATTTCAGTTTTTATATAAGTGATTAATGAACTTGTGTAATGCTTAAATATCATTTAACTAACTTGAGTACCACAATTTATCACCATGCAACATGTGACAGACAAGCAAAACATATGCAACAGAATGAGATTTTGAAAGACCTGATGAATAATTTCTCTTGACGGAATTTCATTGACAAGCAAGTAAAAAATAGAGGAACAAACACAACAGAGTCTCACTCCTGATATGCTATGTGCTACATCTGATTGCTCAAAATATACTCAATGTTTCACACAGTCAACTCACCATATGGACAGCTGCTATTTGAGAGATTGTATTCCACTGTGTTAAATTGCAAGAAATAATTTCAGAAGACTAAAACAGAAATTTGAACTCACCACGATGTGGCTACTAGTGAATGGACAGCAACATTTCCCCCTCTACTCTGCTCTTATGAGACCCCACCTGCAGTTCTGCGTCCAGCTCTGGGGCCCCCAAATTAAGAAGGATATAGATCGGTTGGAGAGAGCTGAGAGGAGGCCATGAAGATGCTCAGAGGGCTGGAGCACCTCTGCTGTGATGAAAGGCTGAGAGAGTTGGGCTTGTTCAGCCTGGAGAAGAGAAGGCTCTGGGGAGACCATAAAGCACCTTCCAGTGCCTAAAAGGGGCCTACAAAAATGGCAGAGGGCAACTTTTTACAAGGACCTGTAGTGATAGAACAAGGGGCAATAGCTTCAAACTGAAAGCAGTTAAATTTAGATTAGGTATCAGAAAGAAATTCTTCATTGAGAAGGTGGCAAGGCACTGGGATAGGTTGCCCAGAGAAGCTGTGGATGCCCCATCCCTGGCTGTCTTCAAGGCCAAGCTGGATGAGGCTTGGAGCAACCTGGTCTAGTGGAAGGTGTCCCTGCCCATGGCAGGGGGGTTGGAACTAGGGGATCTTTAAGGTCCCTTCCAACCCAAACCATTCTGTGATTTCAGGGTGAAATAGTGAATGTTGACAGAACACATTTGGTGGCAGCACTCAAGAGAAAGTACTGACCAGGATATCATGGACCACTTTTCTTCCTTACACAAGTTCTTTGAGTTAAACCACCTTATGAACAAAAGAATCATTGTGGAGAGAAAAACACCTGTCTCAGTCAATATAACATATAAGGGTTGTTAATTTCCATCATGATAGATTGCATTTGCCTGCTGATGTATTAATACAACAGCAGAAAGATATTTTTTCTCCCTTTTCTACATTTCTGTCTTCTCATCCTAATTCCTTCCAATTATCCCTGGTATAAGTCTGTCTTCATTAGGCATTATTCTCACTCTGTTATTAACTATGGCTTCAGTGGACTAAAACACAATCCCTCAGACCAAGACTTGGAAGGGAAGTGCTGCAGTACCTTGATAAACAGAACTCAAATTTTGCTTTTCCTAAGTATCTATTTTACCATGAACTCTTAATCTAAAATGAAACACATTTATCCAAGAAGATTTTTATATTAAAAAAACCTGCTTTTCTAACCCTCTCATTTTCATGAGTTTAACATCTTGCAGTTTACGCGCTTTGCTATGAACCATACCTTCATGGTAGATAATTTGAAAAATAGTGATAAAATTTCTCCATCTCTCTATCCCACTGAGTTTTAGATTGGACTTAAATTAAACTAAAAATATTTTTCATAGAAAAAATAAAAATGTTCTTTTTAGCCAGATGAAAACGTGTTGAGGTTTTTCAACAAGTTCTATGTCCCTTCAGACATTTCTTTTTCACTGAGATGTGACTGCAGTAAATGCAGTGGAATGTTTTACATGAAAGTAACAGCAGCATCATCTTCAGATGAGGGCAAAAACCTTACTTCCACCCTCCTGCACCAAGTGCTTCTCTCTGTGATCATCCTCAGAGTAGGGTTTGAGTGCAGGGGTTTATGAAATGCTGATTGCTTTTGCTAACATGACACCACAAAGTTGTGAAAAATACATATGGATAAACTGATTCATCTGAAAATATGTACATCTATATTTTACTAAGACACCAGATATTAGTTAAGGCTATGTTAATACACATTTTTATTGCACATTAAAGTGTTAATGAAAAGTAAGAAAAGCCTGGTAATTATATGTTTATCCCTGACAAAAGCAAGGGTTAAAGCTTGAACTGCTTTTAATCTCAGGTGCACAGAATCAAATTAGGTTATGATATATATGGATAAAATTACTGACTCTTTGTCTCCTCCAAAGATAAACACAGAAATAGTTTAAGCATCCTGTAACTCCCTCATAGATTATACCATTTACCTCATAGGAATGAATAGGAAATGTGTCTCAAAAATTCAGAATGTGTTTTCAGATACCATCTTCAAATACGGAAAGTGAGCGGCAAAGGAAAAAAATACATTGTTCTTCATATCCCTTGTGGTTGGTACAAGAGGTAAGAGGCTTATGCTACTGTAATGGAGTTTTTGGTTAGAACTTAGGAGAACATTTTAAAAGATAATGAAATGCTGTAGTTCAAGTAGGCTGGTCTGGGAATCCTCCATTTTTATGGGTGGGTGGCCTGTTGGGTACAATGCAAGAATAGTTATTTCTTCTCTGGGGGTACAGGTTGGTGGAATTAATCATAATGTTAAGTCTGTTTTAGAGCTTCTTTTCTTGTGGTTTACCTACAATTCTCAGTTAACCACTGACTGAACAGTGCTTAAACAGAAAAAGAAAATGCCATCCCCTTATTAAGGATTAACATCAATGAGGTTAGATATAAAACTATGCAGCTGATACTGTATAAAATCTCCACAATTTCTGTAAACCCCCAAATAAGCTGAAAGCAAAATCTTGTAGTTAAAGGACACTAGGATCCCTCAACTCCAGCCATCACTTGGTCCACATCTTAAGACCTGTTGCTAGGAAAATGAATAATTCATTTTCTTTTTGATCCATGAAAAATTCCCTAAACACTTTCATCTGGAATGCCAGTGAGAACAGCAGGTGCTTGCCACTTCTGGAAATTATGGCATCTGCTCACAATTTCCAATAATATGACTTTTTTGTTTGAGACCATTATTCTAATGGATTTTTTTGCAAAAGCATAAACTATATTGTAGTTTGTTTCAGCTGCTAACTAATGGCAATGTGCTAATTAGAGATTCCAGCAATTGTGGTCCGAGATGTGACTTGCAATCCTGATACAAACATGATTTCCACATTTTTTTTACTTTAAATGTTGATTTCTCTCATCTGTAAAACATTGTATTACAGTTAATATAAGCTTAAATTATGTCAAAAGAAAAAGTAAGTTATTTGTTTGAGGGAGCCAGGCAATATTGTAACCTTGATGCAGCCAAGTGTGGAGGACAGAAAACCAATTAGCCCATATATATAAGCTTAGAAACAAGGCTGTAGTATGGAAAAATGAATGGATTGTTCAGCTTGTTCTAGCCATTCTTGCAGATTTAAAGCTGAAAATTAAGGCTGAATATGCATCTTTTCCCTCTGAGTAAATTGGATGACCATTTGATTCCCCACTTGGTTTTGAGATGATGAATAAGTAGTGTTTTGGAGGCCCTATTAAGGCAGGGAAACCTATTAGGTTCATCTCTAGACAGTTTAAGAAATGCTTTTTCTAGGCTTCTGAAAGGAATATGCGAGGAAGGTGGTTTTTTGGGTTGTGGAGTGTTTTTTTTTCCAATACATTAACTCACTTAAACTGAATCCTTACTTAAATTATTTAAATTCCCTGTTTTCATACCTAAGCTTGAACAGCTCTGGAAATGTATTCATGTATGACATCCCAACCCAAATGCAAACTGAAACACACATCATATGTTTAAAAAAAATATTAAAAAAAATCAGTGCACCTCTCACCATTTCAATTTAAAAGTATGTTTGGTTCTCCAAAAACTTTTCAAAGTATCACATCAAGAAACAAAAGTCCAGCTGAAATAAACAGTCAATAACAGTACTAATATAGATCAGAAAGAAGGGAAGGTGTTTATTTTTTACATTTAATTCTCCCCATGTTTCACTTCTGTGATCTCTGCAAAGATAGTTCATACATTAAGCGAATCCAGCATTCTGCTACTGAATATCTTTCTATAGAAGAGAGCCTTAAATTCTTAAAGAAGCAATGATGCATATGTTAGGCTAAAAAAATGTTTAATTTCCCACGCATCCTGAGAAGAGGAGAATGGATGGGGATATTCATAAAGATCACACACAGAGAAAAAATTACTTCTCCAACCTGCATAAGCCCAAAGTTTATTCCTCCTGTGGAAATGTATTCCTGTGTTTTCATTCACATCAGACTTCCCCTCCTCTCCTTTATTGGTACACACTATGATTCTGTTTATCAGACTTATGAAGAAGCTCTCTTTCAAAACCTGGAAGCATAAATCCCAGCTGTTATCTTTTTTCCTCTCCCTCTCTCCAGTCCATCCCCATGTTTTATTATCACAGTTGGAGTAAGCATATCTCAGCAATTACAACACTTCCACAGGCAGTTCTCAGGCCACTTGAGCTGACACTTTGAAATATTAGCAGGGAAGTAATGCAGGTGCAGGCACTGGCAAAAGTCCAGCAGCAAGTTAAAAACTGGTTCAGAATTTTAAAAGGGGAGGTGGTATTATATGCTATTAAACAGTTGAAATTAGAGATGGAAATCCAATTCATTTTGTCTAGGAGTCACTTCACCTCTGAAGCACTGCAGCTCACTCATGTGAGGATCAGCATATGCTGGGACTTCCACATAACATTTTTAACATCTTGTTGCAGCAAGGGGGGATCATGTGAGAGTTAAGCCTATAAAATCTGAGCTATAGCTCTTTTCATAGAAATACTTAGATAGAGGAGGAAAATTATAGTCTATATTTATTCTGAAGACACTAGAGATAGTGATGTAAGAAAAAAGGCTCCTTCCAATAAAGAACTTGTACATATGCAGTGCCTTCTGGCTACAGTGTTCCTGCAAGTTAAAGAAGAAAAATTACCATTGCAAGGGAACATGTAGATTTAATATATTCCTCCCCCCCTTTTTCATCTAGTGTGTGTAGTGTATTATAGCAAAGCTGGGCTGCTGCCAACAGACTGGAGTTTAAGACAATCATGTTATACTGGACAAAACTGGGGTCTTTGATAGCAAGCTCTTTGAGTTCAGAAACATCCTGAGATTGTGTGTACACTTGTGTGGGCACATATGAGAGAGACTGAAGGTGCAAAAACTACCTTGACACTGAGGACTTGAGTTAAATCCAGTAATTCTGAGTATATGCGAAAAATACTGTGACTGATATTCCCAAGGGTGAAATTCTCAAAAGCACATCAGTGACACCTGAACCTGCCTTATTGATCAAAGTAACCTACATCACCCCTGTGTTAGTGCATACACACAGATAAATCCATGACAAGTCAATAGTAAACTAGATTGGAAAAACAGTTCTTGAATACTCTAATAAAACCAACCATACTTAGTTCTAAAAATAAATCATTTCACAGGTTTGCCTGTATACTGTCCACATTTTTTGCAAGATTTTTAGTATAAAGTGCCTCCTTCCTGAAAGCCACCATATGATAAAGACACAGAGAACATTTCTCATGAGGTTTAAGTTCAGTTAGACAGTTACACAGATTAACAAAGTATATAATGTAGAGTAGTACACCTGAAAACCTCCCAACTTCTCTTATATTGTGAAGCCTTTTTATATTTCACTTCAACGATCTTCCATAGCATCTAAAGGAACCCACAAAGCTGTACAGAATTAATAAGCAACACAGACTGATTTTAATCTAAAAGACCAGTAAGCAGAGAGTATTTCAGACTCTCCAAAAAGACAACACTTTAGGATATACAGAACAAGTGTTTGTTAGAAGACTACACCAGCAATTTATAACTTCTTGTTCAAAAAAAAAAAAATCTACTTCCTACAAATGGCAGCAGAATAAGAGCATACAGAGAACAAGCCATATGCTGATATAAGCTTATATATAACACTTTAAAGAAAAGGTTTACAGGAAATTGTGAAAGTAATTTCTACCCATTATGAGAAATCTCACACATGGAGAGAACAAAACATTACAATACTTTATAACTATTATTGCTTTAGTCTAACAGACTAAATTACACTAATTCATATTTTTCATACTTTGTTTTGATGTTATTATAACTATTGAAAAGATTTTTAAAAATCCACAGGTAAATAGGGAAGGAATAAAACATGTTTCCTATGAGATATCATGAGATTTGTTTTCCTCATAAAAGCAGATAACTGATTATTCTCTCCACACCACTGAAAAATCTGCTATCTGCCCACCTATATAAGAGTTCTCATTTGACTTAATGATTATTAACAGTTCGTTTTCTATTCATTGACAGAAATTGTGCATTTTATTAATTTACTGTGGGTGGACTCTGATATCTAACTTCAGTGTTTTACTATTGCTGCCCTTGTTTCTCAGCAAGCAGAAACAAATGCTTTTCTTGCTCTCATCACAGGCAAATTATAAACTAAGATGTATTAGTAATTACATGAAGATAGTCCTGACAAGTACAACCCAGCTCATAAGCTATCAGTGTCTCAGCCACTCACATTACCTTTCACTATATATTTGTTTTGTGATCAAATTACTTTAATCTATTAAAAGTTACATCATCAAAATGAAAAACTAATGGAGATATTGATGACACTTTCCGTGCTTGGATGATACGGGAACAATTATTATTGATTTCATAATTTAAAACTTTCTAGAATGGTGTGAAAAACTTCAGTGAAAACACTCAAGACACACAAAACAACAACATTGGATGTTCAAGCTTAGTCATCTTAAAGGGAATTAGTTAGGGAGCAGCATCATCTAACCTGCTGAAACTGAGCACCAAACTGCAGCATCCAGATTCAAGTATAATTTTCTTTTCTTAATCAGATCTTGAACAGTTTCTTTTTAAATATTATCTCATAAGAAAATCTCCCATGATATAAAGAGAGGGAACTGCCCTCACTTTACACACTCCCTGAATGACCCAGCTAGAAGTATTAAGTAAATCATCCTGGCTGCAAATACCACATCAGCATTCAGATATGCATTTTCTGGGTAGCCAGCAGAGGTATTTTGTAGAAAGCCTGACATTTACTACAATGAGAGGGAAACACCATTGATTTTAACATGTCAGCATAAACCAGGGAAGTGTAAAAATATTTTGGTACAGAGAGATACTAGAAATTTTCCAGATTAATTGCAAAGATTGAGAAAATCAAATATTTGGGAAAAACTAAAAGGGTTGCATATCAAGAAAGAATCTCATTGTGGGAATGATATCTCTACAAATGCATTGGGAAGTGGGCAACCTGATTCTGCATTTCAGTTTCTTAGAATAAAGAACTATCCCTGATAGCAGCATAACCTCCTATGATGAAAGGCTGCGAGAACTGGGCTTGTTCAGCCTGGAGAAGAGGAGGCTCCGAGGAGACCTCATTGCAGCTTTCCAGTACCTGAAGGGGGCCTACAAGGGTGCTGGGAGAGGACTTTTTACAAGAGCCTGTAGTGATAGGACAAGGCGTAATGGGTATAAATTGAAATCAGGGAGGTTTAGATTAGGAAGAATCCTAATTTAGATTTAGATCAGGAAGAAGTTCTTCCCGGAGAGGGTGGTGAGGCACTGGAACAGGTTGCCCAGAGATATTGTGGATGCCCCATCCCTGGCTGTCTTCAAGACCAGGCTGGATGAGCCTTGGAGCAACCTGGTCTAGTGGAAGGTGTCCTTGCCCAGGGCAGGGGGGTTGGAACTAGATGATCTTTAAGGTCCCTTCCAACCCTAACCATTCTATGATTCTATAATTCACAAACTGATAATTTATTGTGTAATATACCCAATACCCACAGTTTTCAAACCCAGATACACTGATTTAACCCTGACATTCCAGTTAACAGGTCCTACATAGCCTACCTAACATATACAGCTTTGAAAATTAGAAAGCTTAATTTGTTTTCATTCAATAACAATCTAAGGGAAACCCAAGTGCAAAGTCCTGCACATGGGTAGGGGCAATCCCAAACACAAGTACAGGCTGGGGAGAGAATGGATCAAGAGGTTGGGATGTTGGCTGGAAAAGTTCAACATGAGCCGGCAGTGCGCACTGGCAGCCCAGAAGGCCAACCATACCCTAGGCTGCATCAGAATTGTGGCCAGCAGGTCAAGGAGGTGATTCTTCCCCTCAACTCTGCTCTCATGACACCCCATCTGGAGTACTGCATCCAGCTGTGGAGCACTCAACATAAGAATAATATCAACATGTTGGAGCAAGTTCAGAGGAGGCCATGAAGATCAGAGGGCTGGAACACCTTTCCTAGGAAGAAAGGCTGAGAGAATTGCCACCAAATCACATAGAGAATTTGGCTTGTTCAGCCTGGAGAAGAGAAGGCTCCAGAGAGACCATATAACACCTTCCAGTACTTGAAGGGGCTACAAGAAAGCTGGGAGGGACTTTTTACAAGGGCCTGTAGTGATAAGACAAGGGACAAGGGCTTCAAACTGAAAGCACATAGATTTAGATTAGGTATCAGAAAGAAATTCTTCCCAGAGAGGGTGGTGAGGCACTGGGACAGGTTACCCAGGGAAGCTGTGGATGCCCCATCCCTGGAAGTGTCCAAGGCCAGGCTGGGTGAGGCTTTGATCAACTTGGTCTAGCAGAAGGTGTCCCTGCCCATGGCAGAGGGTTGGAACTAGATGGTCTTTAAGGTCCCTTCCAACCCAAAGCATTCTATGATATATGGAACAAGAGATAGAACATGGAGTTTTCATCAACTGACCTTGATATTAAACTTAATATCAATATTAAACTTAATCTGGAAAAAATGAAGTGTCTGGAATACTTCAAAACCAAGAATAAGCTTCTTAAGATATGCAAATTTAGTTTAAAAAGTAAAGATTCCCATGTGTTTCAAACTTATGTTTTCATCAGTGTAGCCCCCCCAAAAAATGCAGATTCAGTGATGCAGGATAACCACAGTTTTCAATTGTCCTTTCTTCAGCAACTCAAGAACACGCAAATCTTCAAACACATTTCAAAGTCTCGTGGGACATGAGAGAATGTCTTGCAATTACCTGCTCGCAGTTTGTCAAGATCATATTAAGAAACTATATTCACTTTATAATTAGATATGTCATTAAACATACACAATTTTTAATGTGACTACTGGTCCATTACAAAAACATCCAGTCTCAGAGCATCTATTCAACATGCCTCATGACACAGGTGGTAAGGGACTTTAATTGGAAACATTCATTGACATTACCACCTCTTCATCAGTCCCAGGAGGGATTTGCTAAGCTCATGTTAACTAACTGAACACAATCCATAATATTTAAAGAAGTCAGAAACAGTAAATCTTGTGTCACACTGTTTCCCACAGCTAAGCAGAGCATAAAAGTGCTGAGCACCTGCCAACTTCTCCGTTGCAACAATAAACTTCGTTTTCCTCAGTGCTGCTGAGCAGAAAGCTGCCTTTAGTTTTATAAATCCACTTTCCTACTAGTGCAAAGACTACAGCTGTTTGATGTAGTAGTCTGAAGTATAACTGAATTTTTTTGTTGCTGTAGTTTTCTCATTTTCTCATTCATTTGATGAGCTGTGTCTTTAAATATGCTTACAGATAATTTTATGCATTCACATTGTTTTTCAGACCACTTGGATATAGGAAAGGTGTAGACACTATTACTTTTAAATAGTGTGTTCCGATATAAAGAATTTGATTGCACAGTGGATGCAGTCATACAAGCTGCTTGAACCTTTTCAGCAGATACAGTGAAATTTGGCAATAATATTTTAATAACTCCACAGCAAAAAAAATAATCTGTTTTCCTTATATTTAAACATAAATGGAATATGGATTTAAAATAACTGCAATTATATCTTTTCTTTACTAAAGGTGAAATGCATCACTGATTTTATAAACAGTTTAATTCATAATCTAAGTCACCATTGGAAGTAACACTGCAGTGCCCTACAAGCAGGCAGCAGGAGAGGCTCAGGTGGTGTCTCTGCTTCTTGTCTACCCCACAGTAAACCTTCATCTTTCTGCTGAAGACATTTCATACAAAGTTGGTCTACAGCCACTACAGGGAATCAAGTTTGATTTCTTTCCTGGCCAGGGACACACCTGCAGCAGGAACCCAGTGTAGCTGTCACACAGGCTCACGGAGACTAGCCAAACACTTCAGTGTCGAGCTTAGATCTTGTAATTCATAAATATACATAAAGATGACATTCCCCTTCCATCCTCCTTTCCCCAGACTGACTGCAGAAAAAAAAAGTCACACCAAACTCCATTGAAGTGAGTTTAGGATGTTCTTTCCTCCACTGAAAATTAAATAGCCACTCTAAGACTGTCTAGTTGAAACTAATAAAATGGGTAACATTTTGTCTCTAAGGGATGCTGAGCTATTTAAGAATGAACTTTTACATTTTCTGATTCCACTATATTTTCCTTAAAAGAAAAATACACAAAAAAGAGGCAAAAAACCCTACACCACCAAAACACCCCAACCCTTAAAAAGTTCTCTTTTCATTGGTTCTTCTCAGGCTATTAAACCTAAACCACTCCTGAGCTGAATTCCATCAAACTTGGCAGGTTTATGGAAACAATACCTGCCAAAAAGCAGACTAAATTTTGAATTAATAGCATGGTAGGATTTTGAGGAAAAATGTCAAAAATATCAGCCTTTTTTACTGTGTCTACAGCAGGATGTCATAGTCAAAATTCTTATAATTTATCAAATTCCATCAAGCTTATCAGCCCTGGAAGGACAGAAGTGGAAAGTAAGTGCTCCAAAGCACAAACTAATATCTTTTAAGAGATATTCAGAACACAGAAATACCATCACATCTGAGCATCCTTGGTAAACAATCTCAATGTGGCAGATAGCACAGAAGAATGACTTTTCTTTCAGAGGCTTTGCACTGTTGTTATTCCAAAGATTATTAAGAGTCAGACACTTTGAGTGTCAGGAAATATTTCTGCTTTTCCAAAGCCACATTTACAGAAAAAAAACCAAACCCAAACACACACTAAAAAAAAAAGCCACCCACACAAACCAAAAGCATATTTTACTCTCAGTTAATTCAACTTCCTGGATCAAATTGTTATGACTTTTTATTGAGACAGATCAGCAGTAGAACAACAAAATCAAAGCAGTAACATTATCATAGGATAAATTTTCCATTGTCTAGCTGGCTTTTAACTTCTAATTTACAGAACAATTACTCCTACCAATTAAATGTAAACACAAACCATCAGAGCACTAGTTTCAGTGGTTTGAAATTTTTAGAAATTACAACCCAGGACCATCCGAGGTATCAGGTGTAACATATTGACTACCTGAAATGATCCTGTGTCTATAACTGGTTGGAATCACTTTGTCTAATTGCATCTGACAGCAAGGGTATAGGTGTTCTTTGTGGTGTTGGTTTTAAACTGGTATGAAATACTTAACATTCACCATAGGCAGAACATTAACTCTTATCCTGAAGTTAATTTTGGGTGTGAAGGAAATAAGGAAATAGGTGACTTTTTAATATGAAGAGAAATTTTTAGACAGGGATACACACAGTATGTGAAAATAGTGATTGAAAATAGAAACCTTCCTAATTCTTGGTTCCACAGGGTTTCAAGTGTACTGGGTTCAGTTAGAAAAGAGTTAACTCTCTCTACCATGGCTGCTCTGAAGCTGTGTTCCTGGATGCAGAGAGCAGCACTAAGTTCCTAGCTGGCACTGGGGAATGCCTGCACTGAATTCAAGGTCTTTTTCCACCACTGACACTGCAGCTGGGTTCCCAGCTCTCGCTGTCTCGCTACAGGCAGTGCTGGGACACACAGTTCAGACAGCTGACCCAAACTGATGAAAGGAATATTTCATTCTATAGTACGTCATGCTCAGGGCACAGGCGGGGTGGGAGGGTCCAGGAGCCATTACTCTTACTTTTTGACTCCCATATACTTGCTAACACTCTCCCCAACTCCTGTGTTAGCTGCCTTGCTAACTCCTGTGCTTGGTCAGTGGGTGGTGAACAACTGTATTATAATTGTATCACATTTTATTTTTCCATTATTTATTATTGGCAGTATTTGTATATATTAATTTACATTTAATTAGTAAATAGTTCTTATCTCAATTTTACAAGCTTGCTTATTTCTTTTTCTTCCAATTCCTCCTCTCCCCTGGAGGAGAAGGGGATTTGTGAGAGCAACTTCGTGGTATTTTGCTAGCCAGAGTTAAACCAAAACAAAGAGATACTATTTTTTTGAAAGAGTTGGACAATGTCGTTCATAGTGTAATGTGATACTGGGTGTCTGAATTTTTCTGAACATTAATTACCACTGAGCTGTAGGTTACATCAGGGGACTTTGTCATAGAAAAACACCACTTTTTTTATTCAAATAAGTCAGTTTGCTTCACCAAGTAAAAAGAGCATTGGGTCTTCATATTTCAAGCTTTAAAGCCTGCCTATCAAGAATAAAAATAAACCATACTGAAGTTATTGAACACTTCATCGGTCCGTACCACAGACTTGCTGATCTACAAATGCTGAACAATAAACCTTATTTTGATGAGGACTGAGTAGGAGTCAGTCCTGCAATTAAGACCAAAAGAATGGATACAATATATTTCTTTATTAAAAAGTTACATCTAGAATTATTTTTCTGGAGCTGTTGCTAGTATTCAAAGTTTTGCAATATAGCTTTGCAAGATAAAAGGCAAAATCAATGAGTCTCACTTTGTCCTCATCTATTCTCTGTAGTAATTTCAATTACAGAGTTTGTACTTCAATAATCCTGCAGCTTGTTTTTTGCATGGTCAGCCCCATGTCACAAGCATTACAAAAACTTCACCATGGTTGAATAAAGGAATGACTTCACATAAACGAAGTTGTTTCCAAATTTCCATTGAGGGATTTAAATGTTGAGGGGACAAGGATGAAGAAGAGGGAAGTATACCTTTAAGAAGGAAAGATACTTCTTCCCCATGTCACAAGCATTACAAAAACTTCACCATGGTTGAATAAAGGAATGACTTCACATAAACGAAGTTGTTTCCAAATTTCCATTGAGGGATTTAAATGTTGGGGGGACAAGGATGAAGAGGGAAATATACCTTTAAGAAGGAAATATACTTCTTTGTAACATTGGTTTTACACAAACATGTAATATGTTAAAAACATTTCAAAATAAAAAAGTTAAATCTTATTCTACAATATCAAAACAAAAAATTAAGATGTGATCAGACCGTCTCCCCATCATATAAATTTTTCATCATACAAAAAATTAAGATGTGATCAGACCATCTCCCCATATAAATTTTTCATCAATTATAGATACACAATTATTATGTTCTGTGAAGTTCTTCCCTCCAGCATAACACCTTACCACGCCACCCTCAAAAATCTTCAGACACCGGACACTTCCAGTACCTTGAACTGTGAGTCTAACCTCTGGAAGACTGGATGAGTCTGTTGTCTTTTGTAATCTATCATGCATGGTTCTTTCCAATCTCCAAAGACATCACAATTACAGTTATTATCAGAAAGAAATACTTCTCCCCCACATCTTTTTTCCAGATATTTACTTCATTGCTCTTCACCATCAACGGATTCAGAGTAAGGCTCATATGACTTCGGACAAGTCTATGCCTGTTGTGATGTCTGAATGACTTCAAGAAGGAAAGCAACAGTGTTCACCTATGATTACCAGCTACGGGCATTTGAAAAAATAATGGCCTTACTCCCCTACATTTAGGATAGAAAATAGCTATGTACATCTATGGAGAGGTGGAAATTGTTGACAAATAACTTTTCATATGGTGGCGATGCTTGTGGAATATTATTCTCTACCATTTACTCTTAGAACAGCTGGAAAACAAGCAAAAAAAAATTAATTTTGATCACAGAAAATGGAAGATTCAGAGTTTAGTAAGACCCCTCCATAAGTTATGAACAATTGCACATTTCAGAAAGTAATGTTTCTTTCATTTTCCTGACCAAACTTCAAAGTGATTTACACATTTGTAACCCACCATCTGTTGATTATTTGAGGATGTGGGGACCAAGCATTTAGAACTGCAGGAAATCCTCCTAACAGATGGGGACATTGTCTCTATTAGCCAGACAGCATCTGTCCTGACCACCCTCTCTGCCTTCCATGTCACCCACTTTATCCCCAGGAGGGTCTCACCAAGTCAGCAGCAATGACAGGCTTCACCAAGCCGCTCTTCTGCAGGGAGAAGCCTTTTGTATATACAGAATAAGGCTGTAATGGAAAATAAAACCCACTTCAAGAGGTAACGTACTATTTGAAACGCCATCTCTCGGCCCACAGATGTATTGGAAACATTCACGACTGGCCCAGCACCATCTGATCCTCCATTCCAATAAACTTGTAAAAAGTAGAGAGTTATTTCATTACTTTTCCCTTCCCAACAAACCTGCTACTCACATCAGCTCTCTCTCCCATCCATTTCCACAGAAAAAGGACTCTATGATTCCCTTTACTTTTTCTACTGTTCTGAAAAAGTCAGAGCAGAAGAAAATATGCTGCCAGGTGTGCCAGTCCCAGTTCTCCACACTGCTGGGGGGTATAAACACAAATTCATAAAGTGTTTTTTATATGATACCCCAAATTGCCATGAGTTACTGAAATACCACTCAGACAATGACAGTGCATTAACTATGACAGCACTCCAGAAGCCCAGGTCACATCAGCTAGGCCAACAGTCAGTCAAGTCCTGCTCTACATTTCCAGAAAGACCGATTATTTCCAGCACATGAAAGCACCTTGCAATCATACATTTTCTGTGATCATGGTATACTGTGCACATTTGAGGAACACATCCCCAAGATGAGGCTGGGGGTGTGGGTGGAGTCTACTGAACAGCATATTTTGTCTTTGATTCTCTCTTCAAAAGACAGACAAGTACCAAAATTACACAGCTAGACAGCAACCTGTAAAAACTTGAGCTAGATCCACTGGCTTCAGTGAAGCTTGAACAGCTTACATGAGTAATGTATTAAAACCAGACAGCATTAACCTGAAAGATTTTCTTTTGGCTAGGGGGATAAGGCCAGGCCATTAAACCTTCTACCCAGCTCTGTTCCCAGTTTGTCTGATTACTTGATAAAAGTAAAATGTGCTGAACAGAGCTTCGCTAATGAGCTGCAGTATAACTCTTGCTTATAAACGCATTCAATAGATTTAAATGAACAGCAGCTTTTGGTTTTGTGAGTAATTACCTTTCTGTTCAGTCCTGTGTTTTAAGGGAAAAAAGGGAGACTTAGAAGTCCTTTTTTCCAAACTTCGTTGACCACCTACTAGAGTTCTCTCTCTAAAACACAGCAAAGAACAACCACCGAACAATTGTCCTTTGGTCTTTTCAGCACCTCCAACAGCAGAGCACTCTGTTCCAGGAAAAGACAGATTTTCCATGCCCTTTCACATTTCCTGTTTCGCTTTTGCTAGTGTGCATATGGGAAAGAAGCAGTACTTCATTGTTTGTAAGGAGGAGGTGGATGGCTGCAAGGGGGCAGGCAACAAAAGTTATTTTTGAACAGTCACATTATGTGTCTTGGTTAGATTAGTAGTTGGACATGTAGATGAAATCATATCATTGTACTCACATTTCAGCAGCCTCTGCCTATCAATACTTCTCACATTAAAACTTCTTAAAGTTCAAAAAGAATTTTTATTCACACAGGGAGGCAGAAAGAGACTATAAAAAACCCCAAACCAACCTTATCCTAACATTGTAACATAAAAGGAGCAATTACTCTATCTAAACACTATGCACATTATAATAAATTCTGAATTTGAGAAACAATATATTTAAAGTAAATTAAAAATAAACCTATTTCCCATAGTGTAGTTATTTAAGGGAATATTTTTCCTTTCTAGATTAGCAAGGCACTTATCTCACACAGATCCTCTAAGGGCTCTCCCTTGCATACAGCTTCCACTCATGAGTCACATCCTCCTCAGGATCATCTGCTGTCTTGGCACTGGACTGTGTATTTCTTTGTTTGCTTCAGCTCCATGAGGACCTGACTTTACCTGTGGTTCAGACTAGCTACATCTGTCCATTTCTCCCGATACACTCCTAGAGTGCAGTGTCCTTGCCTGCAGTGTGCCATTCCTAAATCTGCCACAAAAATACACTCATTTTTGTGGCTGTTACTTACATTTGAGTGAAACAATACAAGACAGACATCTGGGTGAGTACAGTTTCCAAGGAAATGGGAATTAAGTGTCTTCATACCTGTGGTCATTCATCAAGTGTGTCATTTACATTGTGACTTGGATCAGATAATTCATCTCACCTATACACAGGGTATAATATGCCATTAATAGGCTTAGTAAAGAGCATTCTGAATTCTTGGAAGAAGACACCCTAAAGCAATATTGTTAGGGCATGTATAATTTATGACTCAGATATACCTAGGAAGGGAAAAAACACACAAATAAAATTTCAAATCCTTTTTTAGAGTTGGTCACAAAACCTAACTATTTGAACATCTATTATGATCTATAATAAGGAAGCAAGCACATGACAGTATTCTGCTTGGTAGCAGAGGAGAAAGTGAAGTGACCTTTAATCACTGCAGCTCAAAAAAAAAACCAAGGCAGTTCCACTGATACCTACCCAGATTTTAACAAGAAAAATAAAGAAAAATAAAAATCTCAGGAAATACAGGCTGATTTGACAGGTACACTGTTCAAAGATATTTGGTTTGGTTTAGGGTGCAGAAGGGTATCTTTTATCTTTTTCTGAAATTCTGCAGGGATTTCTGTTGCTAAAACTGGCTAAAAGGTTCTTGTTGACTAGCTTACTAAGTGAAAAACTTTCATGAGGCAAATAACTCAGGAAATTTTTTTCCATCTTTGAAATACATTTTAATGTGGATAAAAGTGTGATTTTCTTTAAGCCTGAAAAATATTTACATAAAGATCTTGCATCATCCTCAAAACATAGTCCTTTTGATACCAACTAGAATTTCTGTTCTTGTACCAGGATTATACTGTCCTTAAGTTTATTTAAATTTCATCTGGACAACCTTGGTCTCTCAATACTACAGAAACATGATGCCAACTGAGGCAAATTGGTTTCCTGCGTCACCCTCAATCTTATACTCAGATACCTCTAAGAAAAGTAAGATGTAGTCACCACTGAGTAAAGACTTGTGTTTGTGCAGCATTTGGTACAGATTTGGCTGCCTTTTCTTAGGCAATGTAATAAGGATAATATAAATATATTACTAACAGATGAAGGCACATAAGACATGATTATGTTAGATCATATAATCTATCAGTCTAAAAGCTAATACTTTTATTAAAATTTACATTTTTTCAAACAATCAATTCCTCTATATGAAATTCTAATTACTACTGATATTAAACAGAACTCTAAATCCCAGACTCATGTGCAGAAGAAATTATTGAAGTGAGGAACCCTTGACTGAGCACAATTTTTTTAAGTCAAAGTTTATCAGCTTTTTTCATTTTGATCTATGTCACCAAAATCAGAGTTATCCCAAGTTCAGTGTAGATTGGTCATGACAACAAAACTGAGATACTGCCTCACCTTGAGACATTGGCTTGAAAGACAGCCCAACATTTCAGCCTAAACTTTATGGCCGCATAGTTTTCAAGATAACACGGAATATGGAAAAATGGAAGTGACCCACCACTTTTATAATACTTATGCTCACTAGAGTTGTTTATTATTCCTTTGTTCTTAATTTTTTTAGGGTTAAGCAGATTTTTTAACTCAACCTATAAACCACAAAGGGATAATTGATAAACTGGAAGTTTTATCTTGTCACAAAGCATTTTATAGAGCTTATGCTAGAACTTGTATGTTACTGCTGAAAGCAATACTCAGAGTGCTACTTGACATTACCCTTTGGTCCTGTAACAATAACAAGGATTGGGCACAAAGAACAGTAACTGGTGTGTTGGATACTCTCCTCTGCACCATGCACAGGAACCACTATCCAAAGCCCTGTCTGTATATCACATTGTCAAGAAACATAAGCAAACACCTTCTGCAGCGCACCGCATTCTCTCTAACATTTCAGACTTCAAAGCTACAATAACATTTTCCACTTGGGCCTTTCAAGTTGCAATAGTAATTGCCGCAAAGGTAGCCTGATAAAGAATCCACAGTATGCTATAGCCCCTCTTCTCTCATGGAAAATGAATGTTCTAATTGGGATTGAAGAAGTGCAGATCAACTAGCTCATCACCAAAAAAAAGAAAAACCACATTCACCTGCTAAAAATTTATGTTGGTTATTCTGAAGTAGTCTACACTGATTTTCAATTTAATTTTGAATGAAGAAGACTCCATAATATGTAGGATTCATGCAGAAACCTTAAGTGGAAAAAGCAAGTTCAGATCCAGACATTCAAATCAAGCTACAAGGAGGAAGAGACAAATTCACCTTTTAGTTAACAGTTCTCACTAACATCAGGATTTTAGACCTATTTCACAAAGGACAAAAACAGAATAAGTGAGGGCATAAAGCAGTTATCCAAGTTAAGCACCCATTGAAAATATTCACATTTGCTGCAGTTTGCCTTTGGTGCAAACTAAGCTAAGCTCAGATTCGTTACACGAGCAATAAGAAAGAAAGAAAGCATTCATTCATTTGGCATTAAACTTCTAAAAAATCAACTACACACCATCGCTCAGCCTTGGGTTATATCTCCTCTTCCTGCATGCAGAGATATGAGTAAGAGTTGTGTGCTTCTCAGTGATTTGCTTCTCCACCTTTATGGTTTCATGGTCACAGGCTGCACTATTACTCTATTTAAATTCTCATCTATTCTCTGCCTGTAGCCAGAAGCACTCAATTAACTGCTCTGCAATTCTGAACATGCACACAACACCACTCATTCCTTTCTAAGCATATGCCCCTAGCAACTCAACTATCATACGTGTTTTTAGGGTTCATCTACATACAAAACCATCAGAGAATCATAGCAACAGTTAGGATTTTATTTGCTCTTAAATACTGTTTGCTTTCTGCAAAGCAGCCATCTAGAGGACCTTTTGTGGGAATAAACTAATCTTCAGTCTGATAATATTTAAACATATAAGAAATAAACCCACCATACAGAAGTGTTCCTTCTAGCCCCCAATACCACACAAACCAATGTTGTATCATTTTAAATTTATATTTTTAATTATACTTCAAAAATTCGCAGTGATTTATCCTTTCAGAGCTGGAACTGATCCAGCATAGTTTTATCTCCTATAAGTTCAGTCATTTTGGTTGCCATTTTCCCAATATGGTTTCATTGCAAGAACCAAATTAGGAATGTGATATTTAACAGCTGTATAAGCCTTCTTACTTAGTTATTTCCTTAAAGTAATATGATATGTTGTGCATTTTAGGAGCAGGTCAGAATACTCATTGAATAAATTATTCAAGCAATACTAATACTGAGAATATGAGTAGGATTTAGCTGTTTCTTGTGATACTTAATATCCTAACTGTCACTGGAGACTATTTGACAAAGAAAACAAAATGAAGAAAAGAAATCCTGGGCATATTAATCATAGGTAACTAGGGGCCAAATAATGAACAAAGTAAGCATGGCCTTTATATGCAGGAGAAGAAATACAATTGAGAAGATAAAGTACAAACAATAATTTGTACAAGATGGTGGTGCAAGATCATCTAAAATTCTGATCAACCATATTATAGAAGGATTAATTCACAGAGAGTCAGAAAAGTGTCCAGGGAAACCAAAACGTGTTTTCTAAGTTGATTCAAAAGCAGTTTTGTTCTTTTAATCTAGCAGAAGAAAAAGTGAACTGAATAATAGTGTCTCTCTTCAGCTACAACAGACTGAACATGAGTGAAGTTGATCAACTCTTTAAATCTACATCCTAATGTTAACACAGAAGTGTATAATGTTGTTAATTATTAAGCTGAACAATAAAAGATTCCTAGAACAAGTTTTCCAAAAAAGTAGTGGTGGTGGACATAGATGACCAACATGCAGGTGGCAGACCTGTACTAGTGGTGCTGATACTAGGACCAATACTGATCCAGTACTTTAACTGCTGTAATAAGCAAAATTAAGGAAAAATAATCAGGTGATGCTTAAAGTATCCAAGAATTCAACAGAACTTTTTATCTGATTAAAGTTTCTTTATCATACAACAGGGGTTCATAACATTTGATATTACCTTTTTCCACAGAAGATAATTTGAATTTGTCTTATGCCTTCCTTAATACTGGCATATATTACTTACCAAACTGTGAATAGTCCTACCACGCCTCAAAATCACACTAACTACTTCTGCCATAGCACTTCTAGAGCTACAAAAAGAACTTGAGCCAAACTTTTCAGTAAAGTACATGGAGGAAGAACTGCATTGTTGTATCAACCCACTAGACAGAAATCCTGAGAAAAACTGCCTTTTTTAAACATTGTACATAATTAGATCTTCCAAGTCATTATTTCCCCTTGCTGCAACAATTGTCCTGCCAGAAATAAATGTCTAAAGTCAAGCTATGTGTATTATTAAAGTACATAATGGAAAGACAGGAAACAGTGAAGTTAAGGTATTCATTTCCAGAACTCTGAAATGGCTTTTGGTTTGATTTTGTTGGGGCCTGACAGCTTAGTGGAAGAGAAGAAAATTATCAAGGGGGATGAGGCTGGTTCTACAAATTGAGTCTTTTAAGGGAAGCACCACTTTACAGATAGCTTTTTAGATTGTAGTATCTCAGAGAGTGCCTTTAATTTAGGAAGAGCACTGAGTTTTCTAAAACCTACACGAGAAAACCCAGAAAAGGATATCATAGCTACATACTAGCAGTACAAATCAATTATAGTCAGGAGGTATGGCAGCAGGATGGGTGGAGAGATCCAAGCTACCCAACTTAATAACATCACAACTGAGTGTAGCTTAGATGTTAAACCTTCCCACAACCCCCCACAAAAATTCATGAGGCTGCTAATCTGTCTCAAGTTCCAAGTAATAAGCTTGAAAATTAGTTTAAAAACTAGTTATCTGTATTTACTTGAGTTGGTTTATGTATAATCAGTTCTTAATAAATTCCTCAAACAAGGATCCATTACAAAAAATTTAGACTCCATTGGCAGTCTCAAAGTAAGAAAGATAAAATGTGGAAACAACCACATGGGGCAATCCTCAGAAAAAGAAAGTATTGAACTAATGGCAAGCTAGTGGGCTCATTGGATTTTGTATAAAAATTAACACACATAGTAAAACAGAAGGATGAAAAGTCATGGAATACTAAGCCACAGCAGTTTAATGCAGCACTGCATGCACCAATGCTATGCACTAGGGACAGAATAGCTTCTTGAATGAAAAGGATGCTTAAGACCCCAAGGACACTAATGCAAAAACGCATTCTAACCAATACCTCAATACCTATGAAGACAAGTTCAGCCATTTGCTAAAATCCACCTAGAGAGCAGTAAAACCACTTGTCCTGTGTCAAACCTCCAGCATTTGGCATCACAGCACATGGTAGTCATCAGTATCACAAAGCATTAGGGTGTAAAATAACTTGTATGTTAATCTTACACTATTTTCTCCTTGACTTATTTCTCCACTCTGTTAAAGCTGTGAGTGTTGAAACTCTGTTAAAGATCTCAGGGTGACATTTGGGGAATGTGTCAAGTTAGTTCACTTCATTTTTAGCTTAGGCTCCAAAGAACATTTTCTCCAAGCAGAACCAGTCAAAGTAATTCCCACTTTAAAAATAAAAAAGCAACATCTTTAATCAGTATGAGATCAAACATGCAAATAAGGTAAATGTAAGTTAATTGCACATGATATCAAAGGCTGTCTACCAGTTCTGTACTTAGGAAAGAACTGTTCACTGTGATTAATTTTTTTCCATACAAGGAATATGTTAAAATTGGTTTAAAATTTGTTGTGGCACATAAAGTTGATTCTATCCCAAACATGTATTCCTTCATTTTACAAGGTTGTCCCAAAACAGAATTGAGGGCTGTCCTAAAACAGGGCACTGCACATTTCTATAACTAGATTGTGTAACTGAAAAAAGTGTGCTCTACTCCAAATCTTTCTAATCTGGAAAAGACAGTGGGTGGGAATAAGACTACTACTTCCCCTCTCAACCACAAAGTAAAACTTCTGCCTGCAAAGGGCAGATTTAGAAAATGCACTGTCTGCAATCCTGATCATTTTAAAGAAAAAGGTAAAACTTCTGTTGAATTCAGAAGAACCAGAATATCACAATGCTTTATGTGAAAAATGAATAGCCTCCTGCTATAAATTGGTCTGCACCCCAAAGTGCTTGAAGTTTCTTCTGCAATCCTGATCATTTTAAAGAAAAAGGTAAAACTTCTGTTGAATTCAGAAGAACCAGAATATCACAATGCTTTATGTGAAAAATGAATAGCCTCCTGCTATAAATTGCTTAAAGTGCTTAAAGTTTCTTAGCAATTACTGACAGTACATTTCTAAGTCTCCTTTTAGCTCTTTCCACAACAACGATAGACAAAATAAAGCCTTGGTCTGATTTTTCAATAAGCTTGCTCCCGGTAAGTAAAGACAACACTGCTGCAAAACATGTCACAGTTCAGGTAACTTTCTTATAGGACAAGTATTAGTTGTTACTACCCAACTCCAAAGTGAAGTGATTTATTTTTCACCTGGGACTGTACCACAAAATCCATTAACACCCCTGAGAGCAAGCACCAAAATTTAGGTGACCTCCATCACCACTAAATGCCCAAATCACAGGTTACACAGTCAAGCTCTCACTGGTTTTTCAAGGCTTTTGTGACTGCTTTGATACAGCGAGGGAGCACCTCAACTGGCAGGATTGGGTGACTTGCCGTGCTGGGTCCAGCCTTGCAGGCTGTGAGAAACATGGGCTTGACTTCTACATTAAATGAAATAGTTGGTCATGAATTAAAGGTCCATAAGTGTCCCTCTTGATAGATCAAGTTCAGATTATGTAACTGTCTGCCTCTTTTAGAGTTCATTCAGGCACAGGACAGCCTGACCAGGCTTCCCAAGTAAATATCCTGATGCGCAAGAACTGTAAGAGCCATTGACACATGTAGAGAGCCATTCAAAAACTTTTTAATTAACACTGCAATCTTCTGTGCAGCACAAGGCCAGCCCTAAGATTTATTATCTCTTGTCATGTTGCTCAAAGTCACCATCTCGTTTTTACCTGTATTGCTGTTATCTATCTTTGCCTACAAATGGAAGGTTAAAGTTTGAGGCATATTTCTGGGCACTTGTCAAAATTCATTTTATGGAAAAGTGAAGCACTTACTGGGTTTCTTCTCTAGCAACACCACTGCACTGAACAGAACTGCTTAAATTACATGGTGATTTCCTATTCACATTCCAAGGAGCACACATCATGTGTGAAAACACAACTTCCAGCCAACATTCCACATCCCACAATGTGCAAGATGTTTAAGCCCCAAAACAATGAGGGAGAGGCATTGTTCTTCAAAATGTTTTAATGATGAAAACTTCATTCAGTAGCATCCGAATACCAAACCACATCTCCAGATGCAGGGACATAGGCCTAACATGACACTGTATGGTCCATGGCTGGATGTTCAGGAAGTCCCAGATTAAACCTTAAATTTAGGAAGCAATTAAGATATTAAGGTAGAAATAAAGGAGTACCCAATCACACCCAGCTGTTGCATGTATGTGTAACACAATATGATTGTGTGCAAATACATACAGCTAACTGATTTGGAAAAGTAAAGTACCTGCAACTATGAAAGTCCCTTAAACATTCTCTATTGTCAAATGAATTTTATTTTTTCCATGGCAGACAATTCCCCACACTGCAGCATTTATTCAGTGCAAGATTTCTGCGACACTGAATACTGACAAAAATTCTCAAGCAATCATTTCTTGGTGAGTGTTTGTGGGTTTTTGGGTGGGTTTTTTTTTCTAGTTAATCTACTCCATGGCAAATAGCCTCTTCAATTGTTCAAATGTTTTAGTATTGTTAACAATCTTTTACTCTTCTCTCCAAAACTACTCCCAAAAGTGTTTGGGTTGTGAGAGTATGTTTTGGTTAGCAAATCAACATCAGTGCCTAAAACTCAGTAAAGCAACTGCCTATCCAAGGCCCTAAATCCTGAATTTCCACAGAAGGTCAAATGTTTTCCCACTACAAACATCCATATGTTATCATCACAGACTACTTCAGGTGTTGACTTGGAGACTCTGACTGGTTTTGGGACAAACAGTCATTTCTCTTTCCAGGAAAAACAGATTCGAGTGACAACCCCAGTTACATTAAACTCCAGTTCACATTCAGTTAGTTTGGTTTTTTACCACTTTTGATCTATGCCAAAACCCCAGTGCCCTGGCTTAGGGAGCAATACTGGATTTTTGTATTCCAGTCTGTCAGTAATGCATCTGACAATTTCTCTTGGCACATCTTCACATGCATTACTGAACTTATATAAAAATCCCTTCTTCCTTAAAAAAAAAAACCTGCACATAAAATGTTTACAAAAGTTGAAAACACTGAAATTTCTTAATTACCTCCAACTTTACAGTTCAGTTAAATCTATCTCTGAACAACACAGTTAGCTACATGTTTAATGTTGCTCCTTCCTCTAAGGGATACTCCATAGTCTTTAGTAAAAGTCTTGAACACACAAAATTTCTGAAGTTTTACTATGTAGCTTTTCTGGGACTACAAACGAGATGAAATGCTAGATGAGCCCATACGTGGGGCTTAGCACATCCCAGTTGCCACGCCTGAGGGTCATCCTCCCCACACAGCCTCAGAAGCAGCAATAACTGGGGGTTGGGGATGCTTAGACTACTTCAGGAAGAGTTTCAAAATCCACTCCAACCACTCAGAGAAACTACAAAGCTGCTGGAGCAGCAGTACCAGACTGACTTGATTTAAACCAGTTTGTGGGTGGTGGAACATGCTGGCTCTTACCTCCCTCACCAGGCAGAGGAGCTGCTATCCCAACAGAATACATATCCTACCGCCTGCAGCACACAGTGAGCTCATGGTTCAATGAAACTGCAATGTTTCTGCTGGTTTTGACACTTCTGTTCTGAGAGGAAAAGCAATATTTCATTCAGATAATATACTGGACAACAAGAAAAAAGTCAATAGAAAGGAACTTTGTGAAATCCAGGCATGCCCAATGGGAACTGGGAATGCCTAGCACACTGTCATATAAACCCCTTCATCTTTTATCATACAAAATGAGCCCAAGAAACATTACACTCATTTGGGTTTGAAAGAAGTCAGTGAGATAGCCAAGAGTTAAAAAAAGAATTTCAGATACTCTTCCACAATCATATTTCATCTTTCCTTTGAGGCTAAGGCTTCACATCTAGTTAACAGCGTCCGCCCTGCTTTTTCTCTGAACACACACTCAAACCACAGTCCTCCTTGCCTCTGGTTCTAAACCTTCTTCCTTATCCTGACCCTCAGTAAATATCCTCTCAAATACAACCATTCCACTAATTATTCAGCTCAAAGATGTCCATCCCAGCCCCAATCTCAGTTCACAAAACATTTGTTTGAAGGCTGAAGGGAAAGAAAACACAAGATGGTTTAGGAGACAAAGGTGATATTTTTTTCTGCTCCCAAACAAATTGATCCTCGAGGAGGGTCAGGATTGCAATGTACTAAGTTGCCATGAGAAGAATTAGACACATTCAGCATATAATGTAAAATGAATGATTCCTTAAGTGTGTATCACTATATCATGCATCTGCCATACTTCAATAAAAAGGTGACATTATCTGCTTGAAATACTTGAAGTCAAGATTTCCTTAAAGAAAATAAGTATTATGAAAGACTTGACATGAACACTTGCATAATTTGAAAAGTAGCTATAAAAAATGTATTCAAACACAGCAAAGTCTGGAAAAGGACTGTCCACTTTTATGCAGAGATATAGTATGAAAAGCGTACACAAGTGCTGCAGTATATTCTCCAAGACTCAGTGTTCTGAAATGATCCTGTAGCAATATGAGTGAGGAACAGATGCTGCATTTTTACCCTTAAGGTGGGTGGATTTTAGTGCACAATAGGAACATCTCAAAGTGAGTGTATATCTATATGTTCCATCTGGTAAATGCAACAGATATGAGATACTGTAAAATGAAAAGTCTCTCGACTATACCCTGCCCCAGGATGAGCAAGGAAATAAAGAGCAAGCTGTACTGCAAACCTCTTCTTTTCCCCACTTTTGTTTTGTCTTGACTTCAATATATTGTAACACTGTCAGCTTTTTAATGACAAGAGCTCCAACTTGTCTGAACTTCTCTTCCCCTAGAAGGAATAGCTCATGCCCATCTTTTATTATCTTTTAAAGACACTCTAAAACCAGCATTTTCTTTGGCAGGGCTGGGGGTGCAGTACAGAGACACGACAGGGGGCACACACACCCCCCAATCTATCAGCAAAGTGGAAAAGGAGGAAATATTAAAATAAAAGCTTTAATATATTTTCTATCCAACTCCATCAACTTTCTTTTTAATTTTTAAAATTAAAGTTTAAAGTTCTATTTTTTTAAGTATTGGCATGAGTTTACAGGTCCAAGGATGTAATAGTAGAAATCCTGAGCTTGAATTGTTAAACACTATCACTTCTATATTTCTCACTCCTTTAATGCCAAATATTCAAAATACCATTGAAAACAAACCAGAAGGGATCCTCCTTTTCAGAGTCTATCATTACATCAAGCAAGAAATTAATCATGCAACAATTGTGAAGGTGTTAATTCTTGGTTACCACAACATAAGAGATAAAGCCCTACATCCAGCTAGTATACCTGTTTCCACATTTCTGTTCATTGTAAATTGCCAGGTTTGTCATATATTTCCTTTTCTTCTGTGTCTTATCTTTTATACACAAAATACAAATGATCAATTTTTAAAAAGATTGCAAAATTCCTGCTTGTTGTAACTCACATGGAAATACATTCTTACCAATGTCCAAGCCCTATTGAGCGTTCACTTTCTACAACTGCTAATTTTAATATTTAGAAATGTATTTATCCATTCTATAACTTTTTCCATACAGAAACAAGTGATAAAATAGACTGTCATACATATTTAAATTCATTTTATACTTGCTATGGAAGAAATTTTAGCATTTATCACTATTAAGAATTATAATTCTTTTATACCCAATTCTGGAATATCCTGGATAAAGTCTTAGCAAAAAGCTCAGCTAAAACAAGAGTACTAAATCTAATGTTGGAATGTGAAAAAACAAAGTTTAACAGTTACTTAACGCCTTTCCCCCTCCCACACTAGATAGCATAGATATCTGATGGTCTTCACCACAGCAAAGTTACACAGACTCAAGAGCCTAGGCTACACCTTTGTCAAGGCTGCCTTTTACACGTAAGCTGAGCATGCAGCCAATTACTGTAAATATAACTAGTGAAATATTCTAGATATTAATCAACAGCTCCCAATTGTTTTGTAGCATTAATCTGTGTTCAACGAGTTTGCACAAAAGTTTCACTAAAACTTGATGTAAGCTGACTGACAGAAGTTTTTCACTCTAGTTATGTTCTTTGAGAACTCTACCCAGGCATTTCCATACAATGCCACACAAATATGAAACACTGCTTGCAGATTAGCTTAGAACATCCCTGTGTCATGGGAGCACAGGGCTGTGCTAGCACTGCTACACTGGTGAGAGACAGGGAGAAACACAATTCTGGTAAATGTCAGACAGATTCATCATTTCAACAGATCCCCTGGGCTGGTGGAGGGTGGAAACAAGCAGAGTAATGGAAAGTAAGAATATCATTTGGGGAGACAGGAAGAGTCATATGAAGTGCTGAGTAGGCTCATCCTGCCACAACATTTTGAAGGCAAAAAGGTGAGCAAGCACTTTTGCAACTGAAGAACATAAGGCCTTATTCTGCCCTCTCCAGAGTCAGATTTGCTGATGAATTCAGCATCAGTAGGATCCAGCTTACAATAAAAAAAAATCAATGGCCGCAGAAAGAAAGAGGGGGAACAAAGAATTTCAAGAGTAACTGCCAGCCAGAAATACAGAACAGACTGAGTGCAGCCCACTTGTGTGATGCAGAGCAGGGAGTATATTACCCCAGGTTTAGAGTGACATAAAACAGTACTGTCATTCTCACAGCAGTTAGTATCAGCAAAACCGCTTCTTGTTAAAGGCATTCACATTCCTCAGGCTTTATGTGGAATCGCATCTACCTCCATATTTATATATTACAGCAGCATGTACAGGCCTTGCTCAGGCCCAGCTGTGGGTTCCTTTGTGTGCAGCTCCAACACATTTGTCTCACTGCCTTTGTAATTCAACAGGAAAATACCAATCCTAACAGAAAAGACCATTATAGCAGTGAACACATTGATGCAGAGTACTCTTTTCCACAACATTAGAATTTTTATCTGCTGGTACTTAGAGATGAACATTAGTACCTGGTGTTGATGTTTTCATGGTGAGGCAGCAGCCCTCAATTCTGCAGACACAATTTTTGAGAGGGTTTTTTTGTTTTGTGTTTGGGGGTTTTGGTTTTGTTGGGTTTTTGGGGTGGTTGGGGTTTTTTGTTTGGTTTGGGTTTTTGTTTTGAGGGTTTGCTTTTTGTCTGGATGAGCACTCTGCCAGGCTCAGCATGAGCCTGCTCAGGCATCAGCTGGCTTCTGTGGAGGGCAGGAATGGGCCTGTGGCTTCAACATGTGCCTGAGCCTGACAAAATACCCACCTCAGCAATAACTGTGGCTTGCTGGGCTACATCTGCCAAACACCAAAATTAAATGCCCATGAATTCAAACCTTACTGGGGCTACACCACTATTATAATTCCATATATACCAATGCAGTGCTGTGCTCTTTAAAAAATAAATTCAAAAACTTAAATATATTTGGTCATTTATTTTTGTGAAATGAAAGTTATCCAAATTGTAAGACTACCCTTCAGAAGTGTTGCTATACTTGCTAACATTTAGTAGAACACGTGTATATTTCAAATAGAACTTTTCTTTTTTATGCTTAATTCTAATGCATGTTCCAAAAAATTTATACTAAATTCAATAAAGTATCTTCCACTATATTCTAGTGAATTCTTCCATAAGAAAAGGTCTTCCTAATCAAAGATATTTTCATTACATCTTTTCTATCAGCACACTTCAGAATGCCAAACATGACTATTGTTAAGAAACATTTATACATTAATATAAATACACAGTGCCCTTTAGAGATAGTAGAGGGGGAAAAAAAAATCTTACTCCCCTTAAAAACTTTGCTTTTATTATCCAAATCAGTGGTGATAACTGATAACTGATATTAAAAATTGTCTATTTAAGGATCATCTTCAGGTGGGATGCAAGAATAAAAGTCAATTTTGAAAGTATGTCTGCAGAAAATTTTCAAACACAATCTCTTTCCAATCATGATGAGAAGTTTATGTCTGTCACAATATCATCCTGCAAGGGACATTAAGAATTTCCTACTTTGAAGTTCTTGACAACATGTATGAACAAACTGTTCTCTGTATGCTGCTGGAGAGAAAAAAAAAATTTAAAAAAATCAATCCTACATGGGTGTTATTTTAAAGCTCAATTATCTCATATGATTAAAATTAATAGTTTTAAAGCAGACAGGTCCTTTGGTTCTATAAAACCCCTGCAAGGCTACAAAAGGGCATGCGTGACAGCTGCCAAGTCCCTTATAAAACATTACAAAGAAAAACTTATTTAATCCTTCCCAGTGTAGCTAAAGATGGGGTGAGTGTCAGAGTCTGACCTCAAACACGTTGTCACCAATAAACCAAGTGTTTGACAGGCATCCCATGGAATATCCATTGCTTTACTCCTTTCCTCCAAATTCCTACTCAGATAGGCACAGCTTTACTGGCAACAGATTCCACTCAGTACCAAACCAAAGACTGAGATAAACTGTTTATCAATCAGTTTTCATTAATTCCTTTATGTACAGGGAATTTGTATTTTGAATACATTAATTTTACAGTAAACTGCTGGTTTATTTCCTCAAGTCTCCCTAGGTAGCAGTGTGTAAGACAGACAATTGTCATTTTACAACTGTTTACAGATCTATTAAAACAAGCAGTGAGAGTTTCAGCTCATTCCCCTACTTCCCAAAGATGAAGTTATGCATAAACACACGTAGTATACATGCTATTATAAAATAATGACAATATCAGCAGTGTTATGTTAAAACAAAAACACAAGTCAGTA
>NW_010253314.1:58172-83751 GCF_000690775.1 Eurypyga helias | reverse complement strand
AATCTTAAAGTAGCATTTAATGCTTGACTTACAATGCTGAGCATTTTTTTAGTTTTGAAAGCTGAAATAGATTGATACCTGAAACATGTGAAAATAAGAACTCACTAAGCCTAGTGTGTTTTTCTTCTAGCTTGAAAAGAAAACTAACCAAGCATATATTCATATAAATTATAGTGGTGGGTATTTAAAGAGCATTAAAACACAATTCATTAAAGACAGTATGTGTCTTTTAAAGGCAGTGTCAGATAAAGCATGATAAACAGTACTGCAACAGTCCATGCCTGAAATCCAGGCCTGAATAAATAATTTATATTGGAATTAAAGTAATATATAATTTTAGCCTTATGGTAAATTAAGCAAAAATATTGCTATTTAAAGTGTGTTTGTAATTATGAATTATAAAGACACTCAGGGAAGTCCAGCCTTTACATCATTTTATCCTTAAAACAATCATAATGGAACTTAAGAAAGAAGATACAAGATACACCTTCTCAGCACTTTCCTTCACTTCTGTTCTCTGCCAAATATTGCTCCAGCAACCCTTGAATTAGGGTGGCATCCTCTCTACATGCATCAGATCAGCAACATTCATATCTTTTCACTCTGATTAGCACATTGGTTTCCACTTAATTATTTTCTAAAATGTCTTTGTCATTTCTTTTGAGACATGGAAACATGACAATTTTGGAATGTCTCCACTCCCACTAAGGAGCAACTTCATATCTTGTAGTAGCTATTTTTAATTCCACTGAATCAATTACTACATGTAACAGTGACCATAGTTTTCCCACCCAAGGATTGTACTGTATATGACCAAGGAAACATTTAAATTGGAAACTCTGTACTGAGTAAGAATGATCTAGCATAAAGTTATCCAATGCCTTCAGGTAGTCTTCTGTATTATTCAGTTAAAAAATAATTAGCTTCCACATTAAATAAACTAGGGATCTGTTTTGATGGGGTACCTCTCTTTCCTTATAGAGGAAACAGAATTTTGTAATTAAATCAATTTTTTTTAGTTTGAAAACTAATTGCAATTAATCAAATTATTACAGTTATTACAGTTTCAATTGGATTTCCCACTTCAGGGTTACTTCCTGTGCAAATTACAGCTATAAGCAGAGAAACAAAGCTAGCAGAGTTCCCTTTGAAAGAGCATTTCTGTCAGCAAGCTTCCTATACTCCTCAGAAAAGTGGAAATGCAGAAAAACATTCTCCAAAACTAAAGTCATTCCAACTAAAGTGCCACCAAATTGAGCGAAAGTCCAATTAAGTCTTCTAAAAGTCACTGAGGTGTTAGACTTCACATATACCTTCAATGTATATTATAACATTTGAACACATGGACAGTTATAAAATGCTCATCATACTCTAGGCTTTTATTATTTCCATATACACCTACATAAAAATCAACTGATGATTAAACATATATTGAAACTGTTGGGGGGAATCTATATCCAAATTTTGTATTTTTTCCTTTCACAAATAGTGCTTTTGAACATTTTTTAAAATGTTGAGAATTGTTAACCTCATGTTTTGACATGCAATTTCACTTCTCAGAAGAGGTTTCTATTCTTGCAATGATGGAAATAACAAAGGTCTTCTACATATTTTAATTTTGTTCAATATTACTGAGTAATAACATGAGAAAGTATGTTAACTAACAATGAACACCAATCAATCCAAATTTGCTCCTAACCACAATTAATTAAATTGCTGTGTGCCATATAAATGGATTTTTTCAAATTAGATGTTTCACTTATTGATTGTTTAGACACATCAATACACACTGCAAGGGATCTTGTCCCTAATAATGGAGTTAAACAGGCAAAACATTAAGCAAGTTGCCAATTACCTGATTAGATGTCTGACTCTTCTCCCTTAAAGACAGGAAAAACTCCTATTTGTATCAGTGACTGTGGTTAGGCACATCACAATACAGCCAAACTTATAAAATTCTCCAGTGCCCTGTATATTTTCTGGAAATAAGTGAGAACAAATGCTATCTCAGGAAAAGCCATCTGAAATTTAAGAATAAGAGTTTTCACTCCATCCATCCATGTATCTGGAGTAAAGGAGACAAATACCCTTCCTTTGCCTGCTGCCTACCACACTTTCTAAAACTACTCTCCAATGGTTCCCTGTCCATGAAAACATTCGTCTACCAGTTTCTGTGAGTCAAAGGTTTTATGTATATTGAAGAAAACAGAAAAGTGTTTTGAGAGCCACTGACCACTTATTTTTTTAATAAGATAAATATACAGCTCCCTCAGATCAATTTTCAAGTTCACAACACATTAAACAAGAATGAACAGTCTTTGGATCAGTGGTGTAAATCCTGTTATAAATCCTGACTTGATACTTGCTTAAGGGTTAAAAAAAGTAGGAGAAAGGTAATGCAAAACCCTAAAGGCAGGTGCCATTGCATTATAAGAGACCATGCTGGAAATTAACTCCAGTGACCTAGAAAACAATCAGCAGCCAAGGATAGATTAATCACATACACACAAAAAAGGACAGAGAAACCAGTTATCATGGAGCAAGGACAAACATAACCTTGTCCCAGCAAGGTGTTGCTCGATGACCACTCATGCTCCCATACTAAACGAAAAGTAACCTGAGTCATATGGCTTCATTTTTACCCTCTTAAAGGCTGCTATTTAAACCCAGAAATTTGCTAGAAACTGCTTCCTGAAATCTCTCAAAGTTTTAGAAAGTTTCATCAATATCCACAAACAGTGTTATTGATACCATATGGCTAGTTATTACGGCATTGTGTTACCACCAGTGTTTGTGCCGTATTAGATCACAGTCTCATATGGAAAGAAAAGGAGATGGGAGGAGTAAAATAAAGTGGGGCATGAGGGAATTCTGCTTTGTGGTTCTGCAGTATTCCAGGGTAAATCTTTGGCCTGTTCATGTATATTTTATAGTAGCAATTCTATTATTGGGGCCAAGATTTCATCTTAAATCCACCTTGGGCAGCTGGATTATTAGGTTAGAGTATATCAAAGAACACTATCTGCCTGCCACTGCTCAGAAAGGTTAATCTTATGGAGAAAGATTTCAAGATCCTTTCTGAAATACATAAGAGGAAAACATCTAAAGTAAAAAAGGGGGGGGGGAGGGAAATAAGGGACAAATGTTTGACAGCATTTTTTTTGAGGAAGATGTTAAAGACATCCAGGCTACTACATTTTAGAAAGATGACAATAGGGGTGGAAAAATGAACAAGTTTTCTCTAGAAACACAGATGACAGATACAGGACTCATGGATTATAACTAGAACTCCATAATCATGTAGTTTGTGCTTTAGCTGTATACAGAGTCATGGTGAATCTTGCCATGCTGAATTCTCATGTCATTTTTCATATTTATACAGTGTATGATGATTGGATTGTTTTGGTATTAACTGTAAAAAAGAAAAGTAAAACCATCATAATAAACTCAATATTAAAAAAATTAGCAACTACTATATAAGCATAATATAATTTTAGAACATAAAAAAGCAAAATTTTTATCCTAGAAAGCTAATGCAAGCACTAGGGGAAAATGAGATGGATCATACAGCTTTCTTCAATCCTCAGCCACTTCCTATCTCTGCAAATTCATGCATCACCAGGATTTTACCATTTGATTCTGTGTATTTTAAAGTCAGAGTCAGTTGCCTTCAATTTACTTGAATGTAAGTTGCTGAATATTCTTGAGGCTCATCATCAACGTGGTTTGCCTGCCAAGGCTGGCCAAGGATCTACTCCCACATTCCTTTAAGTAACCCCCCAAAACAGTTCAGGGTCTGCACCACCAAAAGTCAAATCAGATGCGGGACTTGAACATATTCGCTTTTTTCTCTTGCAAGTTGAATCTAAAGGGCAGGAGAGAGTGAGATGAGAGATGAAAGCCAGGACAAGTTGTCTGAAAATCATCATCAGTAAAATCTTTGTATCTAGAACAGGCCTCAAAAGCTCCAAGTGAGCAAAAGGGACCCCTCTGGAGACTATAACGGTGACATTTTAAGGGAACCATGATGTTAAGATTTTCATCCATTTCTGTAAGATGATAGGTGTTCAAAGGAAAGGCTGAAGTTCAGAGTAGTTATACTCTCTGCTGGAACTCCCCTGGTTAATCTCAGACATCCAGAGCCTCAAGTAAGGCTGCCTTCTGCTGTCTCATATCAAGTCAAAGATGACAGTATTGAACACACTTGTAGCTGCAAACACACATTTTAACTTACTGCCCTCAGTAACCTCCTCTTTCAAGCATCAGTCATGAAAGATCCAAAATAGGGACATGAAGTCCAGCAACAGCATTCCTTTCATGCTTTAAAGCACCCGTAAGATGTTTGTCTGCCACATTAAATAGAGCAGAGCCAGGAACAAGTGTTTCTTAAATCTAGAGAGTAATCATGACAATTAAGATGTATTTGAGTTTCTGTGCTGGCTGCTCTTGCTGCTGGCAATTTGAACAACAGACACTCATTTCTAAAGGCACCTTACATGGGGGAGCCAGTGTTTGGATCAAAGGACAGAGTTCCCTGTAATATGGACTTCTAATATCTCCTTAATCATGCCTATAAAGAGCTCAGCAACATCTGAGAATGCCATTACAATACACACATGCAAATCATAATACACCTGAAAGTGATTCTGACTTAGCAGGATACAGAAGCAGGGTCCTTTGATTTCTTAGAATTGGGAAAAAGAAAATCTCATCTTTAATTCACTTTTCAGTAATCTATTCAGTTCCTTGCAAAATGTTCATCCATATTATGAACTAGGAACAAAGGCTTAAAGAGCCAATAAAAAAATCCACCTTTCCCTAAAATGAAATAAAAATAAGTGTTTGGATATATCCATAACCATCCAGTTTAACACAACTGCATGTCTGAACATCTTAGATCTCAAATGACGCAGATTTTCCTTTCATTTTCAAAGACTGCAGGGCAGATCTGTTACTGCTAATGAAAGGCCAGACTTCAGCAGAAAGGTTAGATTTCAATTAATTATCCCTGTTCAGTGTCTGAACCTTGTTCAGTTACAAGCCTTGATAGAAATAGATCAAATAATAAAATATTTCCTAAAATATTAATGTTTTTCCCCTCAGTGATGACTGCAGTACAAAATCTGAATAGTATCCAAAGGTTTCCTTACACTTTGCTAGCTCTAATAAACTTCTCTTGTTCTTGATGTTTTATTTCTGAAGTGACATCATAAGTTATTATGTATGAGGTTTTTAAGGATTAAGTTCCCACTTAATCCAACCTAAGTTTCCAGAGGAGAGCAGCAAGCAGGAACACGACATGCTATGAAAGATTCAGCATGCCTAAGCTGTTAAACTAGAGAGAAGGTTAAATATATGATAACTGGCATGTCTTTTCCTAAACACATAAGAGCTCCTGACAAAGGAAGGGAATAAACTGTTTTGTCACATTGTGTGTCATAGGGAAGGAGTTTAAATAGCAGCAAGAGAAAATTACTCTACATATTACAGAAATAATTTCTAATTTTAAGACTAGTGAACCACTGGAACTGAGTATCTAAAGCACCTGTATGGAATCACCCCAAAAGAGCAGGTTAGAGAGAAACAACCAAGGGATTGTTGATCTTGCTTGGCAGAGCAGGAAGGACTCCCTGCCCTTTCTCTTTGTTTTCATGAACAGTCCTAAAATGGGCATCATAACTGTGCATTTTATTCCCTTGCGAATACTCAGTGAATTTCAATTTAGTTAAATTTTTTTAACAGAATGAAAGGAAATAAAAAACCTTATAGACATTGTTACTGAGTTTGACATTTATCACTTTCAAATTCATTTGGTACAGCGATAGACAGTTCAGAGACAATAGAGGCATTATATTGCTGCTTATCATCTCACCGAATCTGACATGCCTAGGGATTATTTCCTGCATGGTAGGATGGGTTATGTGAGGGTTTTGTTTTTGTTTTTTAGACCACATTTGACTCATCATCATAATCCCATCTATTGTATTGGGAAAAATTCCTGTTTAAATATAATAAGTGATTTAACCATGACTTGGTGTCATAAAAGAAAATCTGAAGTATTTCTTTAAAAATTCCATTATTTTTAAGATAATTACTTTGAATGCAGTTACTACACAAATCTGACCTTAACTAATAAAAGTTCAGTAACTGAGTTACAAGAAGTATGTAAACAGTGCAAAAATCATTACAAATGTCAAGAGGTACTACAGCACAAGTGGGTTTTTTTTTCTCCTTTCTTCCTTCAATCTGATATGGTTCTTATGTTTCCCCAATAAGAAAGATATAGCATTGACTACTGCCAAAAGGCAACCTTTCACAAGGGATAAAGCATCACAGTGGAACTCAGGAACAGGTAAATCCAAATCTGTGACTGACCTACTCATCCTGGCTTTCTGCTCTCAGCTGGTTTCACCAGCATATAACCCAGCTGGGCCAAATTCATCCCAACAACTCATTTGAAACAAACTCAATACTGATATTTCTTCCTCCTTCCTGACTGTGAGCTTCTAAAAAAAGCAAATCCATTTCTGTTCCTTTGCCAATTAATCTTCATTTCTACACTTTCTTAAACCAGATTCAGTTTGGCAGTTGTTGGGGAAGAATAGTTTTGCCTATGGAAAACTTTGCATGGAACTCAATAAATCCTTGTTTGAACACAGTTTTCATTTTAACTGAAACATCATTAAATAAAGACTTTTACCCTTCAGATGAGAGAGCACTGATTAACCAACAGCAAGGCTATGGACATGTAAATGAGAAAAAAAAAAGAAATCAATTCAGATTTTTAAAGAAATTTAGAGATCCCACTAAATTTGTGCAAGAGTTATTTTTGTTTCTACACATTTTAGGTAGGTGTTGTTTTGTCTGTCTTATCAGAATAGCAAAACAAAACAGGAGATCCAAAAAATTCTGCTAATGGAAAGCTGCTAGAAACATTTTCAGCCCTGCCAGTCTGGGTAGGCTACAAACAGGCCAAAAAATAAAAAAAGTTATTTGATACCCGATTCTCTCATAACAAATGAATTGCAGACAAATTCAGCTTTCCCAATAAATCATTCCAAATTCTCACTGGAGTTGAGAGTCAATTTACAGCAACACAACAAACCTTAACAACTCTGGCAAGTGGTCATTTCAAAGCTAACACTATTCAGACTACATGAACTACTTTGGAATATTTACCCTCAAAAGGTAAGATTTTCTTAACTTTGGTTGGGTCACCAGACAGGTTAGCTAGTCACATCAACTGTATGTGACACTATATATATATATTTCATGTAACCATAGCATGCCTTAGTGAATTTTGCTTGTTATATTTGACAGATGGGTATTGAGGCAAATTTCTGAAAGATACTGATAGGCAAAAAAAAAATCCAGAAACAGCTTACATATTTTAGCATACAACTGTCACAATAAATCCTAAACAAACAACTGGGGAAAAGAGTAATTGCACTGAATGATGGGGGGATTGAGGCAAACTGGGGTATGTAAAAAAGTAGCTCTAACGTTGATGGTGCCAACATCAAAACCAAACCACTAATTTTTTTCTATTAATTCCCTTGTGGCTTTACTCATACCACATGCTCAGAGTTTAGAGGAGTAGTCATTTGACATTTTTCCCTCGTAATAACCAATTTGTGTAATAAAGCTGTGAGGAAATTGAACTTGTCAGCATGTTAAATGCATTTGTCTCCAGGAATATAATAAGCTACATATGTGGAATTGATAGGATTGGAAGCAGAAATTCCCTGTGATTTAAAATCTAATTTGTCATTAATTTTTTTTAATCCATTCAAATGCTCAAGTTTTACCAGTTAAACATGCACAATGATTTCATTTTAAATATAAATGAAACCAAGGGCATAGCTTGTCATTGAAAACAAACATTACCCAAGGCAGACAAATGAATAGAAAATTTATCTAAATTAGCACATTACAGCTTTCCAGTAACAATACCAAATGTTATATTGAACAGGACATAGCTGAAAATTGTCAAGAGTTTGGCACAAAAAATAGTATTTTTATATATGGGTGTACATACACATATATAGCCAACATTTAAATATCGGTGATCCAATTCCTGCAAGTTACACTTGGCACTTAAGATCTATATAGTAGAACATATATATTAATTTAAAATAGTTACACAGGCCAGTGCTAAGTTAGTAGTTCTAAAAGTTATGTAATCTTTTCTCCATAGCAGCTAGTGCTTACCTTGAAAACACAAGGTATGTGTTTTGTTATGGCCTTAACTGAAAAGTAAATTATTCTGTGGTTTACATTTTCTTGTTTCTCAGAGTGCACAAAAAGGGAAGAGGAGAATATTGCACAATATTATGAAACTGGCTTTTTCCAGTCATTTAAGGATTTATGTAGAACCCTTTAATCTATTCTGGCATCAAATATCACATATTCAGTAAGGGTAAGACATTCAGTTTAGTAAAACAGCTTGCTTTTTTTAAATCTATTAATTTTACATAGAATTTTGCAGTCTATTTACCTGAACACATTATAGAAAATACAGAAGAGTCTAGATCCTTTTCCTTAGTCTACAGTATAGCTCAACTAAATTTCAAACAGGCAGGTCTGAGTATCAAAAGACATATTGCAACATTTGAATCTAGTGTTAACATTTTAAGGTTTTCCTTCCCAAATAAAGGTGATACTGGGAAGATGACCTTAAAGATATTGTAATTTTAATGCTAAGAATAAATAGATATCTATGTAAGATTTGAAGCTGAAACAATATCTGAAGTCAGACTTTTCCTAATCTTAAAGAAATTTCTTCCTCAGAGCAGTTAATTTTTATAGATATACTTTGTTTTCTTTGAAGGTCAATAGCAACATAGCCAGCGTAAGTTAAAGACACAAGTTTTCCACATATCTGTGCTCAACCTTCAGCTCGTAGCCAGCAACTGAAAGGCAGCTTGTGTGTGAGCTGCAGGTAAGGATGTAAGAAGTCATTGATATCCCATGGGCTACACCATTTGCCAGGTTATTGTACAATTATCTGTGATGAGAAGCTTAGCTCAGTAATAAAACATCCCTAAAACATGTGGAGAATATTAACTGTAATAGATAATTTGTACAGGTAAGCCTCAACATGACAAATGTGCTAAACATCTGCCATAAAAACTGCCACATAATCACTTAATACTGTGTCTACTCCAACTGCATTTCCAGTCACCTAAGAGTAACCTGAACATGTAAACTAAGCTGAACCAGTGTGAATTTGCTACATAACATGTAAGCAATGTCTTTTTTTTAGCAGGAACAAGGTTAAACCACAGAATGGATATTTCTTTTCCCACGCACCTTGCTTTTCTAGTTTTACCTCCCTTATGCCACATTGTCAAGTAATAAAGATATGCCAGACTTGTACAAGACACTAAAAAGTTACCTAAACCTCTTCCTTCCTGCTAAGCAAAGTATCCTGAAATGTATGATTTGGAAGGATTTCCTCAGCTTGGTTTTTGAAAAACTAATTTCTTCAGGTAGACAACACAGTGGTTAAAAAAACTAGTATCAAAGTTTAACTAAGAAGTTTCAAAAAGGATATACCTACTTCCCAATTGAAATTCTTTATTCACCCTTAACTATGCCCTTAATTTTGTTGAATAATTAACACCTTAACAACAATATCCATATTCTATTTTAGCTTTATTGTTTGAATTTAAAATGAGGAGTCATCAATTAATAACACAATTAAAAGGGACAGATTGACAGCACTATGAATTCTTGTTCGCTCATTTAAAAATAATTTACAGGCAAGCAAAATCTTCCCCATGAAATCATATCAGTGTATTTTAATATTATTCTGTATATGGCAAATAGGAATAAAAATATAATTGAAATTAAAATACTTTAGTCCTACTGAGACTGTAAGTGACTTGCATTTGTGAAGATGCTTCTATATTTATTCTTTGATGCCTGCCAGATTGGCTACATGTGATTTACTGACAGAGACCAGATTTGAACATCTGAGCTGGAAATAAATCTATCAGAGTTTCTCACCAGGTGAAGAGATTTTTCACTCTAAAACCACATTTCTTCCACTTTTAAGATGGAATTTTGGAATTTTCAATTTTGCTTGCTGCTGGGTAAAGTTTCTCAGTATTCTAAATGAGACTTATGAGGAAAAATTCAAATATTAACAGCAGTCTAGTTATGAATTAAGATGAAAATTTAGGTGCTGGTATGCAGAAAGTGACATAAGGAGAGAAGCTGAATAAAATTCATGTGATAAAGCCAAACTGACTAATTTACCTAGCACTAATTAACAAATCCACATAAGCATCCTGCAGCACAGGAGACTAATCACAGAAAAAACCTACCAAGAATTAATATTTAAGTGAAACTTCCTATGAAGTGCTGAATTTCTTAGTTATTAGGCATATCACAGCAATAATAGAAAAATCTAGCTGGAGAAGTAGTCTTCACTATCAACAGGATGAAGTCATCATATCAAACAGAGCAAAATATGTCTTGTAGAAAAATGGATTATGACAGGCAACATATCTGAAACCCACACCATTGTCATTTAGCGTCACTCAAAGTTCATTTAGTCTTTTTGAGCAGTTTTCCCTGCCACACTCCCATCCCTCTGGCCATCTATTCCCATCTCCTTTGTAAAGTTCCTTACTATTTTTTAACTACTTAAGTGGATGTTTATTTTAGAAATTTCTTCCAGCTGTCAGATATCAAAGACAGCTTGGCAGCTGTTTTAGGATCAGTGCATAAGCTTTCCCCACTAGAGCTATAAACTGTTGCTGAATGGTTGGGAAAACTGACACCACTTGGACATTTCTCTTTGCCACCAATACTACTTCATGTCTTGATTTAATGACAGCTCTGTATGGGTATGGCAAGTTGCCATTCTTCTTCTTGGCACCAGCACACATTATCCTAAGCCACCCTAAGACTTTTTGATGCAGGGTGACAAGGCCTCCTTTGTTACACATGCATACACACTGTCCTGAAACCCTTCCTAGGAGTCTGGTAGGCTTGTGTCAATCACTTGTTCTACAGCTTGATGCTTTCCCCTCACTGAGCAAGCTCTTCTCTCCCTACAGTAGTTTAATACCAGAATTCACAAAACATACATTAAAAAAAAGAAAATATTAGAGAAATAGTCTATATAATACGAGAGAAATTTTGCAAAAGAAAAAGCTAGAATAACCTGGAACAATGGCTGAAAATAGCACCGTAACACAACATTGCTCTGGTAGGTTGGAGTGGGAACTTAAAGCACACTCTTTAGGACTAAAGTTTAGAAATAACTTTTTGAAGTGTGTAATTTAAAACACATAACTGCCAAAGAATTTTCTTTATGCCAGGAACTCTCCCTTACGCAGTTTTATAGGTCCCTGCCAATTCTGGTAACCTTTAAAGAAAACCTTGCAGAATAGCTTTGGCCAGGAGAGCATTAGAAGCTGCCTAACTGATGGCAAAGCACAAATTAACAAATCACAGGACACAAGTATGATCTCAAGACAGGAGAAGACAAGCAAAAATGCACATAGAGAGTTTTCCTATGTTGGTAAAACAAAGTGGTGATAAATAACCTCAAAAATATGATCCACAACCCAGCCAAAACTGCCGATTTTGCTTTTTCTGTCATTTAAATGAAGGGAAATTAAGAACACAGAAAAACAAATGCAAACAATCCAGGATCAACCATGATTTTTTAAAGCCTTTGAATTTGCCCAGTTTCTAGTGGATGCATCCAAGTTCATAATCCTGGCATAGACCAACAGCTCAGGATACAGAAGCTTGATGCTATGAGCATGCACACCCATTGCAATAGCATGGCTGGGGCAAGCAATGAAATGTGTCAGATAAAATACTGAGTATTTGACATACCAGATTAATATGGTGAGAAAGTAACTCCCATCCAGAAAGGCACAGCAACTGATAACCTCTGTTATCTAGTTTGCCTGTGGCAATAGGATGGTTTACAATAGCCAATTATTAATGTTTTCCAACATCCCTTTAATTGCAAGTATATACAAGATCTCAGTTGTAACAACAAAATTCAATAAAAGCTGTGGTCTCTCTTAGGTCCTCAGTAAGAAATACAAAATATAAGAAGTTACATATTATTCTAGCCATTCCGATGATACCCAAGGATAAGTCTGATAGCTGACATTGCCCTGTTATCACAAAGGCACAGGCTCCTAGCACCCCTTAGGAAATTATGCATTTTACCGTAAGTCAAACTCTGTCCCAATCAGTCTTCAGTCTGGTCTTTTACTGTACCTAACATACGGATTGGAGTAAATAGTTTTACAAGCTACATAATAGTGCACCCCTAGCAGCTGCACTCCTCACACTCACCTTTCAACTTATTACATCTGACCATTTGTATTTAGCAGAACCACAATTATTCTCAGGACTAAGCCCCAGACAAGGTTCCTTCCTTTAGCTTTAAGCCAATAAAGAAATTACAGTATTCAGGAAATTAAAGATACATGCCCTAAACTTTGGAAATTATCCAATTAAGAAGCCTGTTCCTCCTCTTTTTCAAAATCTTTCTTCTAAAATGCAACCAAGACACTGAGGAAGTGGAAAGGGGACTTCGGAACATTTTCAGGACATGTAGGTATTTTTACCTTTTCTATCCCTTGACAATACACAGAATTTAAGATTGAAAGCAGGAAACAGAAGTTGTTAATGCTGAAATGATAAAGTTGCATTAGCAGTAGAATAGCTTACCTGGAAATGACCTACATGATCATTTGGTGCAACTGAGTAGTCACTACAGGTAATTCACAAGTGAGCTTCTGAATCTTCGGGCTTTGTATTCCTTCATTTCTATAGTGAACTGTTCTGCCTTATTGCACCTAGGAGTCATCCCCAACAAAATTAACAACATGAAGCATTCCTTAAAGGTCAAATGCCTACATAAACATTCACTTTTAGGACTGAGTAATGTCAGATGACTTCTCATTGACTAAAACATTTTTTTATAAAAATGTTTACATAATCATATTTCTTAACAGGACATTTCAACATAGTCATAGTTGAAAAATGATTGATCTGAAAGAAATGGTGTACTGAAGAAATATTGTGTTGGCTAAATTAGCAGTCAATATCTACCAAACACCATCCAAGGAAATGTTCTCCCATATTAATTGTTTATTTGAAGAATCTGTAATAAGCAATCTTATTCAGATTTCTAGAAAATTACATTATTATCAGTATGTATCTGTCACCTGTCTCTATTGTCTTTTACACTAACTCTTGTCAAGGCAGCCACTAGCAGGAGCTTCAATAACATTGAAGTGTTCCAAGAGCAAAAATTCATCTATAAAGGAAAAGGGATTCATGCTTTTATTTCAAATCACTTTTCCTGCAATATCCTAATAGGAATGTCAAGCTACTCAGTAAACAAACAGCTCAGTTCTTACTTGAAGAAAGTTAAGATTTTCCTCTTTACATTTAAGAGCTATAATCACATCTTAAAACAAATAGCAACAAACTAATATTTAAACTATAAATCCTATATATCATCTGGAAGAAGAAACTGGCCTTGGGACTAAATACACCAGCATAAGAAAAGTTCTTTATTTCCATGTTTATAACTACTTCCATGTTTATAAAAAAGTTTAACGCTCCAAACACATACAGTAATCTCCACCAAGAAGATGTCATGGGAATTAAGAAAAAAAAAATCACAGGAATACTGAGGTTCATGAGGTATAGACAGACACATCTCAAAAAAAAAACATCCAGCCCTTAACTCTAGAATTTTACACATTTCATTCACCACTGCACAGTGGTGGACTTGTGTTGCCATACACCTACTCCAAAGACATGCAAAAGCATGACTCTCAATGCATATTCTTCCCCTTGGAAGACTTGAGAACCTTTTTGGCAAGTATTGAAGACAGTCACTAACAAACAATATATTCTAATGTTATCTAATAAATATTGTATAAACAGCCAGATCTCACTCATGCATTAAATATTTTATAGTCTCTACTATCTATAAAAATAAATTTGAGGACAGTAAAACTAAACAAATGGAAAAAATCTTCAGACTGTATATCAACAAGGTGAATTTAATATTAGAAAAAGTCAGTGTATTTTAACAAAAAAGCAGGCATTTTTAATTAAATCCAGCTGTTTAAACTGACAGAGCAATGATTCTAACATTAAAGTTCTGTTACATGCCCACTATTTCCACTTTTAAGATATTAAAAGTGTTCTCTAAACTGGATAATCCAGGAGGAGTGGGACTATATTCACTGACAGCTTTTGTTGGATTTTTCTAGCAGAAATGAGCTGGAGAAAGACTTAAATAGAATATAAGAAAATATGAAACTGAATAATAGTAATTGCTACTGTTAGTTATGTATTTTATGAAGAAATAATAATCTAAAATTAGAACAGAATTCAGAGAAAGTCCTCTTGATCCAATTCTACTATTTAAAACTGGTACAGTGTGATCTGCCATTGTCTGAAAGGTCTCTGAAATAATGTACCTGTGATTTTCATCCACCTCCCATCACCAGGTTAGAGATGATAGATGACAGAAAATACAGGAAAAGGGAAGAAAAGGAAATAAGAAAATGACACTTCTATTTATTCATATTAGTAAATAGGAGCAGTGGTTTTGAATTACCCTTCAGAAGCTGTGAATTCTGCTATGTGATCTTTAAAAACACTCATTCCAAAATGCCTCAGTTCATGTGCTCAACAGAAATAACATGCACAATGGTCATTTCTCCAATAATTTATGTTTTTAAAAAGGCAAAACAGAGCTGGAACTTAAAATTTAATAACCTCAACATTGCTTTTTGTTTGGTGTTTTGCTTGTGGTTGGTTTGTTATGTTGGTTGTGGATTTTTTTGGTTAGTTTGGTGTGGGTTTTTTTATTTTAGAGTATGTTTCTAGTAAGCGATTTCCTTTCAGACTCTCAAGGCTACAGTTTTGGTAGGGCTTAGAATGCTGGGCCACAAAGTCTGGCTCAATGCTAAAGCTTGACTGAGCAACAAAGGGTCAACACAAAAGTATTCAAAAACCTGATTCTGGGTTTTCAGGCAGCAGGTCACTCCTGTTACTACAGCAGTGCTACAGGTAGGAGGCAATTTGCAGACCTGGAATCATGAAGGCTGCAAAGCCTGTATAACCACTCTCAACCACAAAGTGTTGAGAGTGGAACTGGGGGCTGGTAGCCATCAGCCTAAATGCCTTATTGCTACTGACTCAACAGCAATAGCTTCCTCCTTTTGTCTCACTGTTTCTGTTAGCATTCAAGAAGTTAGGTTACCCCACCTGCAGAATCATTCCAGCACTTCATTCATAAAGCAAAAATTTCTCTCAAAAGATTCAAAGGACTCGACGTTCCCAAGCCCCCAATATTTGGTCCGTCCTTAGCATTTGTGAGCCCCCAGCATTTGCAAGCTGTTGACATTCCCAAGACTTCAGCATTTGCTCCCCCTCATAACTCCCAAGTCCTAGACTTCTCTGATCCCTCAGCATTTCCAAATCTGTAACAGACAAGAAAGTGCTGAAAGAACTACAGTAGGGAACATTTGCTAGAAAAAAAAAAGTGACATACCAGGTATTCTTCTCCTGCCTTATCTCCCCTTTGCTTTTCTAACATAAGCGAAACAGATAAACACATAGCCATATGCTGAAGAAAAGCAGACGGTTCATAAAGCAGGAGGGAAATTGTGCTGTGGGATCTTTCTTCTCTAAATGACCTTCCCACAAAATGCTGCAGAGGATGAAGTGGAATAGTTACACTTCCTAGCAGCTACAGTCTGATGCTATACTTGTTTACTGATACTTTGCATCTAGAAAGAGAGGGAAACAAACCAAGCAGGTTTCATTTTCTCTGGAAAGGAGAAGATTTTAAGGCCATTCCAGCTGGCAAAGTGCCATAGTTGTTCATGAAAACGAGAAAGCACGATATTTTAAACCTCACACTATATTCCTCTACTACAGTAAGTATTATAAATATCTTCATCTCAAAGATTCTGGCAGATAATGTTCTTTTACTCCACTTAAATTTGTTTTTAAAAAATGAGCTCAATGAACAGATGTTGAATTTACCCCAGTGGAAAATGAAGTCTGTTTTTTATCCACACAACAAATCCAGCCACTCTAAAACAAGAGCTGACAAACCTCTCCTGAAGTACTGTGCTATGCTGTTCACTCTTTTGCTGCACTCATCATTACTCTCTAAACTAGATTTTTCCAGCCCACCACTCATTTTCTCATCCAGGTGGAAGTATTAGGTGTCTGAATATAAATAAGCCCCCTCCCCAATTAGGGAAGTAAATTTTATACTTCAAAGGGTTTTTGAAGCCTTCAGTAGATCTTCAAGTGCGTGGAAGGAATTTATTCTACAATCCTGAACTGGTTAACAACAAAAAAAGGCATCCTGCTTTTACCTTGTGAAGGACAATTTTCAAATTGTGGACAAAGCTAAAAGCAAATATTTAGAGCAAATATGCCAGACACATTCAGTGGGCCAGGATCTACATATCTCATGGAAGAATTTTATGTATGGCAAATTGAATCATAAGCTTTGGTGTGAACTGCTGCAGGAATGAGGGTGGTGTTTGGCCAAGCCAATGCCAGCATACACCTTCAGACAGAAGGAACCTGTCAGTCCTGAAAAAGTGGAGGTAACCATGGCACTTCTCAGCCCAGACCAAGCACTGCTTCCTCAGGACAAGAAAAACAGCCAACCATGCCTTCCCTGTCCTCTCACTGCTGAGGGGCAGGGATTGACATAGGCTGCACTTGGGAGCTTTGTGCCCTCTTACTCCTTTAGTGACATGGGGCACCTCATCCAACAAGTGTCCTGGCTTTGGGTAGCAATCTAGGATACTTGCGGGCTCTTGGATATCAAGATCTCTGTTACTTTCTTCAAGGCATATCACAGGGGTTTGTGTATGTTAACATTTACATGTTCTGTACTTGCTCACACAATACTTTCTAGTGTAGGGGTTTGCAGAGCCAAAAAAGCCAGGGAATGTTCTGATCTGAAGTGATATTCTGGACTAAATACTCCTAATGTGCTTGCCCCAACTGCAAGAAATGGGATTCAGTGACCTATGTAGCTTTCTCCACTTTATATTCTCATGTTAAGTACTTAGATTGAGTCCTTTGTTAATATCCTAATTTAAAATACATATTAGCAAATCTCTCATTACTAAAGGGTAAAGTGGTAGCCAGCATGACAGTGGCTTTCCCACCAAACTCATGATTTCCTACAAGTTCAACTGAATACATGGCACATGATAACTCATATTTGAAGTTGTTAATGGGGTTGTATATTTGGGTTAAACCTGGAGATGCTCCACTTATACATCACTTAGATATATTTGCTGCATCAACTGTAAAACAAAACAGCAGCGAGAATGGCTGAGGTGCAGCAACACCTGGCCAAAACCTTTAAATGATAAAAGGCAAAGTACAGTGCACAGTAGATATTTTCAGGAGCGCATTCTCATCTCCAGTTTACACAGAAACACAGACAGGGCAATGATATTTAATACCAAGGCACAGACCTCAGTAATATGTCCAACAGCAATTCCTAAAAGAAGAAATGGCTTTTTTGCAGCAACAATAAAGCCAGCTCTCTTGGGCAATAAGAAATAAAATGTTTTTGTTTGTCTAAAATATGAGCTGTGAAAATAAATAGCTGTGCTATACAGAAAATGTCATTCAAATAAAAAACCTGCACTCTCCTTTAGATAGGATATTAAATATAACATTGTCACTGTCTGATATTTCTTCCCAGTTTGCATTACCCTACAGACACCACTTAGTTATATACATTTTGTTTTATTATTCCTAGCATGCAATATTAATCTATTCTCGGCTAGTAATTAATTACTGTTACATATTTTCCCAGCTCCATAGTCTCCTCAGGGGAAAGACTCTACTACATATTTAAGAAGTAGATTAATGTGTACTTATGTAGATGGACCCTCTGGAATAATTTACACTTTGCTAAGATGATTTCTTAGTCAAACACATCTGAGTGGGTTTTTTTAAGCATAAAAATAACAATGTCCACAAATTTAGGTGTATTGATACCGCTGAGAAATGAAAGCGAAATAATGTGATGTCCTTTGTGAGCTCAAGGAACAATGCTGTCTTCCATAATGATGGTATTCAGTGATAAAATAGAAATGAATCAGATCCATTATTTTAATCTACTTTCCAAAAGGTTGTAGAAATTGTTAGTTTGCCTGCTTTAAGTAGTGCCACTCCAAAGTGTTTTCAGAGTGGAAGAGTTTGAAGATAAGGGGCCTTACTTTACTCTTTCATTGCTGTAATCCTGAAGATATAATTACTTTAGGCTTCTAGCCTGATTCAAAGCACACTGAAATTAGCACAAGCCTTTCCTCTGGCTTCAGGTTAGGCTGCTAATCCTACACGCTGTATCTAGCTAAGAAGTATAACTAATACAGTTTAAGGGTGTATAATTCCTATTCATGTCAAAAAGCATAGAATTTCTATGAAGATCAACATCTCTTGATTGTATGGCTAATCACTGCATTCCCACTTCACAGGAAAAGAAAATAAACATTTTTCTAGGAATGAATAAACTCAAATCTGACAGCTGACGTAATAGAAGTTAATGGAGAAAGCAGCACTTCAACTGTGAGGAATGATAAATAACTCTTGAGGTCACAGACTCAAAGAATGATAGCTTGAGACTTGCTATGCAGTATATTTCACCTATAGGGAAGCCAGTTTACTACTTTTTCTTTATCCTTATTTCCACAGTCTGTTTATTAATGCAGCCATATGAATTCTTCTTAGTTTCTCTTCAAACACTGAACCCAGAGACACATGGCACAGAACCTATTTGATTTCCCTATTGTTACCAAATACTTTGCATTCCAAGAACCTAAATAGTTTACAGACCACTAAGTTAGAGAGTGTTTGCCATTAGAAGTACAGACCTTGGTTATTTTACTTCTCTTGATGGTCTGACTGGCCTTAATATATTACTGCCATTAAAAGGACGAGAGCATCTACAATGTATGTGATTGGCACCAAACAGAACTAATTGATCTTTACAACTAAGTTAGTGCCAAGTTTACACAGAAGTTTACACACCTTGCAGAATTATTGGAATCAAATACATTAAGAAGTACTGATAAGTAGCATCAGTGCATGGACCTTTAGTTAAGAATTTGCTAAGAATTTGACAGAGCACTGTTTTTATATTCTCTTCTCTAAACTCAAATTATTCATGCAGAAAGCATTTGAAAAATATCTTAGTAAAGTGGAAACTGGCAGTGTCAGCTTTCTCCTAAGGCTTCATGAATTTGCATCAAAGGGTTAAGCTACACTTTCTTGCATATTATTATTACCAGTTATAAGGAATGTTCTGCACAAGTTCCAGTGTCTTTTTCCCTAGATAAGGTTGGTCATAATTTTCAAAATGATCTTTCATTTATTTCTATAAAACAAACCAAACCGTTTTTTTCCCATGTTCCAGATTATTGGTTGGTTTGAGGCTTTGTCCTTTTTTGCCTGACTTAGTTGAAAACTCAAATATTACCTAGTTGTTCAATGAAACAAAAGGGGTTTTATTTTCTTTCAAACACTTCACAGATAGTATTTCACTAAAGACGACAGTTATTACTTTGCATTCACACAGGGAGGCAGTTTGCTGAAAAAGCTATTTCCATTTTTGCCCGTACCTTTGATGATAAAAAAAATCATTTACAGGCTAAATTTACTCATAACCATTTTACAGCTATTTATTCTCATATTCACTTTTAGTGAAAATAGCTCTTCTCCCCTTTTTAACCATCCCGCTTATCTGTAGAAGGCAGTTATGTGCTTCTCAGCCCTCCTTTTGCCTAGGACCTTTAGTACTGGACGAACACTGCAGTCCAGTAACTTCAGACTTTAAATTCCCATTTTCCTAGAACATACAGAAAACTGTAACCCCTCTTGCCTTTGGAACAAAAAAAAAGGATATTGTGGACCAGATAAAATATTTCATTAAGATATCTTTGGTTGTGCAATCCAGAGAACCTCGCCTCAAAGATGACAGAGACAATGGGAAGCAATCCGAAATAAGACAGTCATGCTATTCAGTAAAGCCCACTTATCACCTAGCCAGAAACCCAGTCTCATTAGAGACAGGCAAGACAACTTTTACTGATTGTATTACCGTTCTTTGTAAATAAAATAACTTTGCAAACTTTTCAGGTACAAGGTACTTGTTGTGGCCTAACTCCAGTCAAAGTACTACAAAGTGTCTCTCATGCCTCCAATCCCCTCCCTCCATCAGAGGGGAAGAATCAAGGAAAGACAAGGAGGCTCATAAAATTGAGATAAGAACTATTTAGTAATTGAATATAAGTGAATAACATATATAAATGAATATATAGCAATACTAAACATAAAGTAATTAAAATAAAAAATAAAACATGTTACAGTTGCTCACCACCTGTCAATGGATGTACAGCCAGATCCCAAGAACTGAGAGTCAGAAAGACCAAGAGCAATCACAAGAGTCTGAATGAACCCTATCACCACAGCACAACTGGCAAAGCCAACTGACCCACCAACTCACTAACAAAAAAGCAATCAAAGGAGTTAAGGAGCTAACAGAGGGCTTAACAAAGGAACAAGAAGAGTTATGGCCCCTGACCTCACTCCCCGCTTATGTACTGAGCATGACATACTATGGAATAAAATACTTCTGTGATCAGTTTGGGTTAGTGTCTGAACTGTGTGTCCCCCCACACTGCCTGTAGTGAGAAAGTTGGGAACACAGTTGGAGTATCTGAAGCTGAGAAAGACCTTGAATGTGTTACAAGCACTCCCCAGTACCAGCTAAAAAGACATCTTATCAGTACTTTTATCGGGGTAAATTCAGAAACATAGCTTCATAACAGCCCCTGTCAAGAAAGTTCACACTTTCCTGACTAAAACAAGCACATATAAAAACCCAATAAATGACTAATTTGGAAAGTGAGGTGAATAGCTACTACTGTAAGTGCAAGACAATCATACACAAGAAAAGCCATAAATTTAAGTAGACTTGGAGCACAAAAAGTATCTTTACAAATGAAATAACATGTGACTGCTCATATTCACTGTATGCGGGCTCAAAGCATCCTCATGATGAAGGAGGAAGTATTTTGTGAAAAACACCCTGCAACCAGAAATATCACCCAGAAGGTAAGGAATGAATCAGACTTTCACAAAAGCCATCAGCAGTACAACTGTATCTCTTCCAGGTAATATTTGGATCTCATCCACACTTTAAGGCCATCATGCTGCTTAATGTCTCCGGCCTAATATGATCCACAACCCAGGAGCACCACTTTCTTTAAATTCTGGAGCTATACATTCTAGATTATAGAAGAGAAATTTGCTGCAGGTTCTTCTATGAGGTGTCATTATCTATCAGTTACTATGTTGTGTATCACAAAATACTTTGTTAACTAGTTCTCGCCAGCAATGATGAAAGAATATCTTCCTGATTTCTGTAGTTTGTCCAAGAAAGGAAATCATGCATTTTGCTAATTAATACCCCAGTTCTGGAGCCTGGACTGCTATGGCAGATTAGCATTCCACATTTTGTGAATAAAAGTGTTCCAAAAGTAAGTCTCTGCATTTCTTCTCCTAATATTGTGAAGTACTCTAGCTCCAACATTGCTTTTCATTAAAACACGTCTATCCATTTTTAATATTTATTTCTAAAGCATGTACAAAGATAAATTATTTTCATTCAACCTGTTAAGTAGTTTAAAACATAATTGAAATAAAGTTACTGCACTCTGAAGATTTAAGGCTCCTAGAACCAAGAATTGTTGTGAAGTCTATTCAGCTGTTCTATTCAGATTCTTAAATAGAATATAGAGAAAAACTCTGTCTCTATAGAAACAGGCAGCTTTCTTGAACTTATTGCCAGTCACTCAGCTTCAACCTTGACACTTGCAATGATGACTCCTGTGAACAGTTACTTCATTACTTTTGCATGTCATAGCCACATATTAGGAAAAATACAGGAGAGGCAGATTTGCTTTTTACCCTCAAGTTTTTAAATGAAAGTCAAAAATTTAAAACAGGGAAGCCTGACTGTGCCTTTAATTCTCTAACGTTTTTGTAGTAGCAAGGCATGGTGGCGCACTGCAACACAAAATGATAATTTAAATGTTAACAAGTCACCATTAAATAATGATGACCATTTTAAAGTAGAAATGATCACTAACAGGCTGTCAGGTTGGTATTTTATTAATTTCAGAGCTTCATTATCAATCCTTCTTCAAAGCAGTCAACTTGTGCACCTCAATTGTCTAACAACTGACTAGTGTTATAATTAGCATAAGTAGTTAAAACTGAAAATGTATATAAGCACATAAATGTTTGTGCTTCTGATTAAGTATGAGAAGATGACCATGTTCAAAAAACCATTATACTGGTTTTCAGTTAAATGCATCACTCCACTTTTGGTCTGCCAACCCCTTACTTAGAAAAGTGAAGAAAAATGATTAAAAGGAAACATTACGCTTGCATATCGAAACCTGTACAATAGGCCACCTCATTAAGCAACTTTCAGCCTCAGAGAGGCCAGGATAGCCACAGGTGCAGGGAGTACAAGAGTTCCATTTTATTAGAAGAGCACCTCCTGGCAAAGAAATGTTTTGTTCACCCCTGCAACCTTAGCACCTTCTTGATAAATTCTAAAATCAACAGTTATTCTGATGCAGATTTGCAGCCATCCAAAATTTCTGGTTGTCACCAAGCTGACAGTTGAGCTACCTCTATCTTCATGCCAAAAGAGGAGCTTGAACTGTGTTCATGCTGTTATAAACAGACTAGCCCTAATATATTTACCTTACTTGTGTTTTATAGGGGTATTGTACACAACACTTTTCTGGAATCAATCCTAACAGTGGGGTTGGGCTAGATGACTTTTGAAGGTCTCCTCTGACACAAATTATCCTATGATTCTATTATACACAAAAAAATCAGAATTTGTGGCTTTTAACACTTATGGAGCAAGCTTCTGAAGGAAAAAAAAGAAAAACCAGGAAAACAGCTATTCTTTCCTATGTCTGAATATCCCCAGTGTTTTTAACATGTCTTATCTGGTCATTGCATTGGGGTGACTCATATCACCACTGAGTCACCCATATATTATTTGTTTTCTAGTAAAGGAGTGAAAAAGAATGTTGTACTTTAGTGACTAGTTGTTCAAATTGTGCCTCCCCTTTTTAAGACTGCACTTGTTAAGCAATCAGCTATTAATACGCTCCATAATAACGTTTCAAACAAAACCAGGAAGATAGGAACAATGAGTATGACAATTCCCTAAAGGCAAACGTTACTTTCCTCTGAAACAGAAAGCTGCAGGAGATAGAGCTAAACTGCAACAGGAAAATAAATGACAAAAGTCATAGCCCGAATATTCCCAGTAGGCCATTTGGTCAGATGAATGGTTGCTATAGCACCAACTCACCTTATATGAATTCACTCCTAAAGACCCAAAATAGCTTCTTTAAGTAAAAAAAATACAGGTAGATAATTTTTATATCAGTAACACCACTGGAGATGGACTGTCTCAAATCACACAACAATAGGCACCAATCTCTTTGAGAACTTTGCTTTTAGTTATGAACCAACCCTAGCAGCAGGCTCTGGTTCACCTTCCAGACATCACTCATGTCTTATTCTCTGACTACAATAGTAAAAAAAATTCGATCCATCAGAAGTGATTCCCTGCTGTGGTAGCAATATTGTTAATGTCAGTAGAGTTGCAGAAAGAAACACCGAGTTCATCGAAGGGCTACATGGATGATTAAGAGACTGGAGAATCTCTCCTATGAGGCAAGGCTGAGAGAGCTGCAACTGTCTAGCTTCGAGAAGAAAAGGCTCAGGGGGATCTTATCAATGTGCATAAATACTTAAAGGGAGGGTGCAAAGAGAAGAAAATCAGGCTCTGTTCAGTGGTGGTGACCACTGACAGGACCTGAGGCAATGGACACAAACTGAAACATTCAAGATTCCACCTGAACATCAGGAAACACTTTTTTACTGTGAAGGTGACTGAACACTGGAATAAGTTGCTCACAGGGGCTGTGGAGTCTCCACCCTTAGAGATATTCAAAAACCACCTAAACACAGTTGTGGACACTGGCTCTAGGTGGCTCTGCTTGAGCAGGGGTTTGGATAAGATGATTTCCACAGATCCCTCCCAACCCCAAACATTCTGTGAGGTAGACATCAGTTGAAATATAGCTCTGTCAGTTGTTCAAGTCCCCTTGGGAGAACTACTCCCTCTCAGATACAGTTCTGCAATGACTAAGCATCCTGCAGAGTCATTAAACTTGGGCAGGACTTGTATTTTCAGGAAAGAAGGAAATTTGTAATAAGCAAGAAGTGGTATATGGGCAACCATCTACAGACCTCCAGAGTAAGTCTGGTTAAAACAGAAACAAAAAGTTTAGCATATATTAAAAGTCAATAAGCATCCCAATACTTAACACATCTTGGGCTAAATCTCCTTTGTAACACTGGAATCCCCACTTACCCTTGCTCCAAAGTCACCTACCTTTCCCAGAATGAATGACTCTTTACCAGGGTAGGATAAAAGTGAAGGGGTATTGGGCTAGTAAGCTGAATTTTAATAGTCTGAGGCACATAAAATGGCTTTGAGTAAGGTATTCTGTCCAGAATAAGAACAACCTTGCTGCTGCACTAAATTGTATCAAAAAATCTACCCCCTGGCTGCTTTCCAGGACTGGTAGAAGATAAGATAGAGAGCTCCTTCTCTGATTAGTTCTCTCATGTACGAAGAATTAGCTGGGTATATTAACATTTAATTAAGTTAAAACCCAAAAACTTAATGAAATGACTACACAGCATCACTATCTTTATGGACCTAATTAAATCATGGAGTGAGTCATTTTCTCTTGGTTGCAGCAAGAAATTTAATAAAAAAAGGGGAAAATATTTTCATCTTTATGGCGAAGTGCTGTAATCACCTGCCCTTTCCATACTGCACACCCATGTTTATGAGGCAACAGGAGTTGGATCTAAGTGGTAGTAATGGCTTCACTGTGGAACTGGTTGAGAAGCAGCAAATTACAGCAGGTTTCACAACACAGATACCCAGCTGCCCAAGTTTCCTTTACTTGTGCTATTTGTGACACTGTGGATGGAATAGTCCATCCAGGGAAGTAGAGGGATAGCAACTGATATTACTGTAACTTGGATGAGTTCAAGTCTCTCTGGCTATGCTGAAGAGCTTCTAAACCTGGTTTTAGAGGCAGCAGAGTAAGTCCACCAGAATTCATCAACACTTTGTCTTAATAACATCCCAATAAACATCTGGGAAGTCCCCTTAAGCTTGCACCCTTCACTTGCTCCATGGAGCCTTGGATCAATACCTGTCAGAGGTACCTTAACTGATGTTAGTTCCTGCACTTTGTGTGGCAGTTACAAAGGGTAGATGTGTTCAAAGTAAACTAATACAGCAGTCACTGCTATTAAGCAGTGAGACATCTCAAGAATTGCAGCTCACAGATTGTTTCAGCCTTTTAACATTTCTGGGACAAGAACATTAATAATGAAACTA